>NW_006238991.1:38683-64004 GCF_000226075.1 Solanum tuberosum | reverse complement strand
ACCCTCGCACCAATTGACATTAGACTATTAGATAGTATCACACTAAATCTCTGTTGATAATTCTTTTCTTATTAACTACCTCCTTGGTCCGACAAGTAGAAACAAGGTGAGTTCTAATGCGTGTACTCATTAAAAAGACTTCTAAGTGAAAGAATTACTAATGCATGCTTCAACACTATTCAAGAATTACTTAGTTATTATTCATACGTTGTTAATTGCTTATGGTTCCCACAACCCTAGTTGTGGATTTAGCTACTCATGCTTGAAAGAACATAATTCATGTTTTTAGAAGAAGAATTCATGAATATACGTATTGAGTATATGAAACCTGTAATCTCCAATTGAATTAAAAAGAAAAAATCTTATAAACCAAAATTCGGAAATCAAATTGCCGAAGTTTGCAAGTTAATTCCCAATAAAATATAAAGAAGTAAAAGTAAACAATAGTGTCTAACCCCCAAAAATGAGCTTTACATACCCTATTTATAGAAAGAAATGTCCTAAACAAAAAGGAAACAAAAGAAGGAAATAAACTTTCTGGACGCAGCTTTCATCAACAACTCGACCAACGGACCTTGGGTCGACCAACGGTCCGTAGGTCGACCAACGGTCCGTAGGTCCCCTTCATTGGTCAACACTTAGACTTTTTATGCAAGGCCTAGAACCTTCAACTCCAAGTACATCACTAACGGATGTGCAGGATGGACCGTAGGTTGACCTACGGTCCGAGGGTTCTCTTCCGTGGCTCCACACTTAGGATTTTCATGAGGTACTAGAACTTTGAATCCCAGTTCATCTTCTACAGACATGCAGGATTGCATGTTGGTCGACCTACGGTCCGTAGGTTGCTTTGTTGTTCCACACTTGGTCAGACTTCCCTAAAGCTCTATCTACGCCCACCAGCTATGGACCTTCATAGGACCTACGGTCCGTAGGTCCCTCCGTGGGTGGCCATTTTTGCAGATTTTCAGCTGTCATCTCACTTTACCACATACAAGCCTATTTCCTACAAACATGATACAAAAACATTATTTCTAATACAAAATGGCCCTAGACACACACAACTTTTAAGTGAAATGTATTAAAAATATCGTAAACTCACGGTATATCATCATTCGAAATCAAAATCAAACACACACACTACTCAATTCACACTAGACCCATAGAACCCATGCCTTTAGACTACTCTGACATCCCCCGATTTGGCCAAAATTGACCATTTGACAACTTTTGTCGTTAAGAATGACGTCAAACGATCCATCATTGGGCAAATTACGTCATTTGGCTCAATTCGGGGTTACTCAAATTTTACCCCACTAAGCCCAATACAAATTTACCGCAACCCAACAATTTAGAATCAATTTTAACGCATTAAACACAGGTATTCATCATTTTAAGCATTTAGACACAAGTTTGAAACACACAATAGGCAATCCAACACATAAAACATGATTTCAACAATTACCCAACACAAAACAACATATATTTACCGAAAGCATTTGAGCTCAACCACTAATCAAAGGTGCGGGGTTCTAAAAACCAACCTGAATGTCAAATTTAGAATTTGATAGGCTAGGCGGTAAAGTAATCCAAATTCGAGCACAAGATCAAACTCAAAAAATGAATAAAAATGGGAAAGTGCGGGTGAGAGTGTACGATGTTAGAAATGAGAGCATATGAATGATTTTGAAAATTCAAACCGTTTGGCATTTTAAAGGCTTTCAGTTCGCGGCCCTTTCGGCAGTATTAGTCAACCACGCTGAACCACTCGGCGATCTGCCGAGTAGTGACTTACGTCGCCGAGTTTTACAAGATCCCCAGTCAATTTGGGTGTCCAAACAGCAGACAAAATTGAGCTCGTCGACTTGTTCTGCGAGTCGACGATTCAGGAATTATCCCGCCGAGTTTTACAGACTTCCAATTCATGTTTTGTGGGTCTAAGTCGGGCTCACCGACCTCTTGGGTGAGTCGGCGACTGGACTCTTGGCTAGCCAAACCTCCTATTTTCAAACACACTCCGCTATTCAACCTGCACAATCAACACTCGTTATTCAAAATTAAACTTAACACATTAAAAACTTGGGTCTCCTCCCAAGAAACACCTTAGTTAACGTCGTGGCACGACGCAAGTACCCATTCAAGCTTTATTTTTAGGGTTTTCCATTGTATCACTACGCAACCCCTACTATTGTCTTCGATTCAAATGTGACCAAATTTGACCCATTTGGGTTTCCAGCAGCTTGATAGAGACGGAATGAGAGATGACAGTTTGACTAAGTGTATAGACATCCTCATTCATCTCTTTTAACACTTTGTCTGATCCCTCAACTTTGTTGAGAATGCGTGACAACATGTCTTTCGTACGGACACTTTTAGATTCCTTGGGCTTTTGACGCTCATTGGGAGGCAGATAATCCTTCTCTCCCTCTCTTTCCTTCCAAGTGGCATTCTAATCAAGCCATTCTCTGTCACGGTCTCTCCAGCCCTAATCTTTATTCCATCCTTTATTTCCACCCGGCCTTGGGTAGTTAGCACGATAACCTCCTTCTTGATTGGCTAGGAAGTTCACTTCCTCATTGTATAGCGCTTCAAATTTTGCTTCATCGGGGTTTACTCCACCAACACCCACAGCATTAACACTCCTTGCACCAGTACCCATGACATTTTTTACTAAGATATCCAGTTGAGTCATCATCTTTACCGTGTTTTTTTCTCTCTTTTGATCCTTTTCAGTCTATTCTTTTGTCATTTTATAAGCGAGAGGAGAAACTTGGTCTTCGCGAGTGTACCATGCCCGATTAATCGTGGTCATGCAATCAAGGAGTTGGGATGCTATTGCATTGTGCTGTTGCATTATACCACCCGGAGAAAGTTGATCAGCCACTCCTTTCTTTACCAAATTAAGGCTTCTACAGAAATGCCGTAGCAACACATTATCTGGAAGTCCATGAGTTGGGCACTGAAGCACCAGCTTCTTAAATCTTAGCCACGTCTCACGTATGGGCTCTCCTTCCAAACGTTTGAATCCTTGGATGTTGTCCCTAAGAGTCATCATCTTCGAATGGGGAAAGAATCACACTTGGAATGAAGTAGTAAGCTCGTCCTACGAAGTGAAAGATTATCTTGGCAACTCAGCCAACCACTTGCTTGCCTTGCCCATCAGAGAAAATGGGAACAACCTCAGACGGACCGATTCTTGCAATATGTTCTTAAATGAGAACGGTCCACAGACATCAACAAAATTTCTGATATACTCATGGGGATCCTCATGATCTAGACCCCCAAACAAACCTTTTGATTGTAGGACCTAAAGCATGGTGCTTGTGATATGAAACACAACGTTTCCTTCAGCCGGAGGAAAACGAATAGCACCAATACCACCCACTTGGTTTGGGTCATTGAAATCATTGAGATTCCCAATGTCTTCTTGGTGACCCACTTGGCTACCATTACTTCCATTAACGCTTATCTCCTCCTCTGTTCAACAAGAGCAATACAAAACCAAAACTAACATAAGTAGATTCAACTATAACTAGAAAGATCACATTTCAACTTCACCAAAAAATTTCAAACAACACCACTCTTTGGTCCCATCCATCGCCATTTTGCATTGGTCATCAATCTCACAGGTCCTGTAACTTTAGGCGATCAAACTTGTTGTCGCGGAGTGGATCAACGATTCGCCGATTGCCTATTTTGGTCCCCTACTTGGTTTCTTCCCCAGGGACTGGCACAGTGGAACTATAGGCTAGCTAAAGAGCCACTCAATGAACCGCCGAGTGGTCTTGGCGATCACCAGGATTGATTTTCTCCACTTCTTCAACTTGTTTTGTTCCTTTTTTCCTGTTAGTCTCCTTGCCTTGCTCCTTATCTCACATACCTGGAAATCAAGGCTTTAATATCAGTTTATAGCATAAATTCGGCATTTGAGGACACTAAAACTATCAAAATAATGCCCTAAATGAGTCGGAATCTCAGACTCATCAACACTCCCCAACTTAAACTTTTACTTGTCCTCAACTAAAACTCAAGATCCGCAGTTCAGTAAGGATTTCTCAAATAGTGTTGCATAAGATTCAACATGAATGCACATAAAAGGTTCAAACTACACATACAATTCTTAATTTTTCACTCAAAGATTCAAATTGTGACTTACCATTATCAAGGATACTCGAGTTCACAATACTTGCTTCAAATGCAAGTTCATGCTCAAGAAAGGTACTCAAATGCCCTCACAACAAAGATGATGCCACATTCACAAAAAATTCTTCAACAATTTAAGGTCACGGAATCACATACAACTCTCATACTAAAAACACGAACACATACATAACTCCACCCATAGACTTGCCCTTATTTTCCAATTGACATTCACTTCAGCTCACTAAAGATCACAAAGGTCTTTTTGAGGATTTTAACGGGGCTGAGTGTAAAGGTATGGTCATTTAGGCTTAGTGGCTTCTTGGCCTTGTCATTGGAAGCAACTGCTTCCTCATTTATGACGACTCTGCACACCCACTTTCGGGGCGACATGCCACTATCAGTCAAATTTATTCTAGCCATTCCTCCAAACAACATACAAAAACATTAGAAAAAGTTCAAGAAAAATGTAGAAAATGAGTTGCAAAAAGACTCGTCGAACAGTTCGGCAAGACAGATCGAGCTCGCCGAAAATACCAGCAAAAAATATTTGAAACTCAAAATGATTGGCGAGGTCCAGGGCCATTTGGGAAATTGCCGACACCAATCACCGAGCCAGAAGTAGCTCGCTAAAAATTACAGTGTATTTTAGGGGTTAAGGGCGTAGAAGGGCGATCAAGAAAGACTTTCGGCGAGCTTCGACATATAGCCAAAAGTTACATAACACAATTCATCAATTTATTGAAATTCAGAGCGATCTGTGGGGGGTTTGGCGAACCGCCAAACCACTCGACAAGCTCGACTCAGCTCATCAAACGGCCCAACGTGCCAGTTTTCACCCCACTCCTTTAAATTTCAACCTGCAGCATACGAAAACAAAATTAAATACCTACACTATGCAATTGAGGTCATACCCATGCCCTCAGTGTACCCAAATTTCTCCTGATTTGGCCAAAATTAGCCATTTGACGTCTTTTGCCCTTAAGAATGACGTCAAACGCTCCATCATTTGGCAAAATACATCATTTAGCACAATCCGGGGATACTTTGACTTCACCCCACTAAACCCAACACATTTTTATTTAAACCCAAATATTTAGACTCTATTTTAACAAACAAGGACACGGGAATCGATCAATTATGCACAGTTAGGCATAAATATAACTCATTACGGGCAATCCGACAATTAGACAAAGATTAAATCATGCTACCCAACAACACTCAACAAGAAATTACCAATTTGTATTAAAGTTCAACCACATATGGAGTTTGGGGTTAAAAAAATCAACATTTTATACTGAAAATGATAGATTGTAATGCTAGGCGGCAAAGTTCTAAAATTCCGAGCAAAGATTTCAGAAGATACGAGGGAAAACATGAAAATACTAAAGATTTAAAGTTAGGTGAGAGGGTACGAGATTTGAAAAGTTAGGAAAGTGAAAGGATTTTGAAATTTTAAACCGTTTGGCCTTTAAAACCTTTCATTTCGCGGCCCTTTGGGCGGTATAAGTCGAACCCGCTAAACCACTCCATGATGCACCGAGTGGTATTTTGGCTGGCTGAGTTTTACAGAACTCCCAACAATTTGGGGGTTCAAACGGTGGACAAAGTCTAGCTCACTGACCTTTTTGGTAAATCGCCGACTGAGCCTTTAGCTCACCGAGTTTTACAGATTTCCACTTCATGCTGGGTGTTTCCAATGGTGGTCCAAGTCGGGCTTCGCCAACCTGTTCGGTGAATCACCGACTGAACTTTTGCTCACCAACTTACCTATTTTCCAACACTTTTCACTTTTCAACCTGCACAATCAACACCCATTATTCAAAATCAAAAACATGGGTTGCCTCCCAAGAAGCGCCTTAGTTGACGTCGTGGCACAACATGGATACCGATTCAAGCTTCATTTTTGGGGTTGGCCGTTGTGTCACTAGTCAACCCCCCTTTTTGTTTTGGATTCAATTGGGTCGATATTTGACCCATTTACATTTCCAGCTGCTTAATATAGACTTAGTGAGAAGTCATTGAATGATTGAGAGTTGAGACATCTTCCTTCATCTCTTTCAACACTTTATTCGACCCTTCAACTTTGTTGAGAATACGTGAGAGCATGTCTTCATTACGGAAATTTTTTGGCTCTTTGGGCTTTTGACGCTCATGGGTTGGGACGTACATGTCCTTTTCACCCTCTATTTCCTTCCAAGAAGTGTTACAATCACGCCACTCTCTGTCACGGTTACTCCATCCCTCATCTCTATTCCAACCCGGATTTCCACCCGTCCTTGGATATTTTGAATGATAACCTCCTCCTTGATTATCTAGGAAGTGCACTTCCTCATTGTACAACGCTTCAAACTGAGCTTCTTTGAGGTTTTCTCCACCAACACCCACAACATTTACACTCTTCAACATACTACCCATCACATTTTTCACCAATAGATCCAACTGGGTCATCATCTTGGTCATGCTTTGGTATCTCTCTTGTTCCTTTTCAATCTGATCTTTAGACATTCTAAAAGTGAGAGGACAGACTTGGTCTTCACGAGTGTACCATGCCCTATTGATCTTGGGCATATCAGCAAGGAGTTGAGACGCTACTTCATAGGGTTGTTGCATTATACCTCTGGGAAAAAGTTGATCAGCAACTCCTTTGTGCACCGAGTCAAGACTCTTATAGAAGTACTGCTGACATAAATGGTTTGGCAATCCGTGAGTTGGACATTGAAGCACCAACTTCTTAAACCTCAGTCACGTCTCGTGTATTGGTTCACCTTCCAAGCGTTTGAAACGTTGGATGCTATCTCTGAGCATCATCATCTTTGATGGGGGAAAGAATCTCACTTTGAATGTTGTGGTAAGTTCATCCCAAGAGGTGATAGGCAACTCAGCTAACCATTTGCTACCCTCACCCATCAAAGAGAATGGAAACAACTTGAGATGGACTGATTCTTGTGGTACATTCTTGAATGAGAATGGGCCACAAATATACATGAAGTTCTGAATATGATCATGTGGGTCTTCGTGAGCCAATCGTCCATATAGACCTTTCATTTGGAGGAGTTGTAGCATTGTGCTAGTAACATGGAAGATGACATTCCCTTCAATTGGAGGTAAATGTATTACATCCACACCACCCAATGGAATTGGATCATTCAGCATTGGGTTATTTACATCATTAAGATTCCCAATATCGTCTTGGTAGCCCACTTGGCTACCATTACTCCCTTTTACGCTCATCTCTTCCTCTGTTTAACACAAAAAACACAAACACAAAATAAATTAAGGCGATTCAACTACAACCAAAAAGATCACAATTCAATTTCAATAAACGAATTTCAAACAACATCACTCCCCGGCAGTGACGCCATTTTTATTAATGTTTCAAGCTCACCTCATCCAATTCTAGGTGAAAACGATCGTTAACTAGTATAAAAACCCAACAAAGAGTTGGGGTCGAACCCATAGGGAGCAATATGTGTTCAAACTCAAGTATGAAATACAAATGTGATCTAATCAGTTATAGGAATAGAAAGTATCAAAAAATACATGTAAACAAGTCTAAAGGGGGTGACAATGAATGTCAGATTGGGGGTGTTGGTTTGCAATTATGAGCTACAAAACCATCAAAAACTAAGGAGATAACAATATAAAGAGGAATCCTCAGGATGTGATCGACTATAGGCAAATTTCACTATATGGGTTATGGAAACTCCTAATAAATAGCCAAATAACAGTTGGTAGGCTAGCCTATAGGTGAGATAGCTTTCTCTCGAACAACTATCACAATTTAAGTAATTTCTTTTGAATATTAACAATCTTAGTATCATGATCCAGGGGTACTCCCTAGATGTAACAAGGCACGTAGAACCCCGAAAGGCACCATGTAAGCCACTTAACATAACATAAGTATAGAACAATAAAGAGTAAAAATGCATTTCAAATCCAAAATTGTCATAAAGGAAAGCGTAAGTCTAGACTTGTCTCAACATAGCCATCTATTACAATACTTGTATCAAATAGGGACACAACCCATATAACATAATCCGAAAAGGACATACAAGAAAAATAATTACAAAGATAACATCCATTGTCGAATCATGAGCACTCACCATCAAGCTAGGAGAATAAGCAAATCCAAGATTTAGCCACAATGTTGACCACCTTGAGAACTGCACCCTACACTTGGGGAAAATTTAGGAAAAGCATGGGTTAGTACAAAAATGCAGTAAGTATGATAGTCATGCATAAAATCATGAAAACATGCTAAAATGGACATTTTAGTTGAATGAATGCAATTTACTAAGTTAAAGCATCATTTTGAAGATAGTGGAAACACACAAGTCATAAGCATAACAATTACATTGATCATCATATCATAAGAGGAACATATCATAAATACCCTCAAAGCATATTTGTGCAATGCATGAGTAAGATCGCATAATCTCACACATACTAATTAGTAAAGCTTCTTGAGTAACCATAGTTCATAATTCATACTCTGGTTTATACTATTGTCATAATGGGGAATAAGCCTTAACCGACATAGACCATGTGATATTACCATTGAATCTAGTGTCTACCTCACACCGAAAAGGGGTTGTCACACTTGCCTATGGTAGAACCATACTATTTGTTAGGGGATCAACTAGCTAAATAACCTACGATGGGACATAGTTTATGGGATAAGGAGATTGCTACTAAAAACCCAGACTCAACTAAGGTAGAAGGAACCCATTTGGAAACCCGGACTCAGCTAGTGTAAAAGTTGTCATTGGAAAGTTGGACTAAACTAGCATAAAAGCTTCCATCTCATATTCAATATCCACTCGGTGCTAAGCATTAATTCCCACAGATTACATATTAAGTCTTGAGTTAAGTTCATATTCATGGAAGAATGTCTTGACACTCAATCCAACATAATTCATACTAAAGCTCATAGATTCAATAGGTGAGAATAGACCTTTCAACCTTAGAATCATAATATTGTGAGAAAACCTTTCACATCATATCATATTCATACATAGGTGTGTATATGAGGATAAACCTTACAACAACACAACAACTAGATCATAATCGTAATCACTTTACTCTCAAAGTGTTCTTAAAGCATATACATATATCTCATAATCATGCATAATTCTCATACTTTACCCTTCAAGGATCAAATATCATATTCAATCAACACATCTAGAATTACTACATTAGACATGGATAATAACATGATTCAAATAACTCAATTACTACAAGCATAATCTCATAATATCCTTCTTTCATCAATTCACCCACATCCAAAGGTCATAAATTTGGAATATGGAGATTTCATGGATTCTTGGGTATTTCAACATTAAAACCACAATAAATAATCAATTCAATCATAATATAAAGTAATTAAATCATTAGAATCATTTTTTAAAGGAATCCATGACTTGGAATCAAAACCTAACTTTTGGGATTTATAACTTTGAAATTGAGTTTTGAAGGGACTCCATGGATGAAAGCTATCCATGGATTAAGGACTACCATACCTTAGCAATGAAATCCACTGAATTTGAGAGGAAAACCTTGCTCCTTCAACCTAGCTCCAACTTCCTTCATGTCACGACCCGAGAGCACCCCTAGTTGTAACACGGCGTACTCAACCCCGAAGAGGTTTAATACAAGCCTCTTAGCTCATTCATTGCATAGACAATATAAAATAGTGCGGAATTAAAACTTTATTCAAAAACAAACTATTAAAATATCTTTCATAAAGCAGCGGAAATACTAGGTCTCATGTGGCCATCTTATGACAAACTTTAGCAAGATAGGATCACGGCCCTTTACAATCGAAAATACTAGAATGTCTATTACAAAGTCTTAAACATAAAGGAACTAGAACAATAAGAGTCTTTGTCCTCGATCTATGAGGACATACCAAGTCTTGGAGGAATGTTGGTGTTGTATCGAATTTTATGTAAAATAAAATTCCTTTTGTAACTCTTTTGTATGTGACGAATGCTATCCAAGCACTTCAACTTCTACCTAGAACGATCACTTGCCGAACCTACACTTGTAGTAAAAATAGGAAAATATGGGTTAGCAAACAAAAATGTACTAAGTATGATGACCATGCAAAAATATGCTTTAAGTGGGACATTTTGTTGAAAGTCATTCTTTATGCCATTTTAGATAAAACTTCATGAGTACAAGTATAAGAGGAATAATACAAGTCACAACCAACATACAAGACATTATCCACATTAGCTAGTATGCCATTTTTGATAAAACCTCATGAGTACAATTATAAGAGGCATAATACAAGTCGTAACCAACATATGAGACATTATCTACATTATAGACATGTTCAACATATAAACCTATTACCTTTACCTTTTCACCTTCACCCCAAGCAACCCTCAAGTAACACTTTGTGCAATGTATGGATAGCGTCCCATACTACTATCCACACCTAAGCATCACCCTAAGGTCACCAAAAGTGAACTCACCATTAATCATGCTTCATATTACAAGTAATTGGGCTCAACTAGTACCAACATACAACACATAAGAACATGAGTCAAGTAAGTCATTTCATCATCTTAGGACCTATATCTAAAGTTACCCTAAGATACACCTAAGTAAGACATGAAGTGGAAGCCCATACTACCTCTTCATACACACCTAGGTGTTCCTCAAGGGTCTTAGGACCTATATCTAATGTTACCCTAAGATACACCTAAGTAAGACATGAAGTGGCAACCCATACTACCTCTTTATACACACCTTGGTGTTTCTCAAGGCTACAATAAATAAGAACCTTTACAATTCAACACAACATGCTAAGTAACTCATTTCATCAATATAAGCTACTCATTCATCATTTCATATAGACAATAAGTCAACCATCTTCATTAGATTCATTTAGGACACCTTCATGCATTTAGAGGAATTTCACACATTAGTAATTAAGACTTAGAGAATTCACTATAGCACCTTCAAACCCTACTCGTGCAATGTATAGATAGCATCCCATACTACTACCTACATTTTGTAGTACCTATCAAGTAACTAGAGTGCACATCTCACATGATGGGAATAGACATTAACCGACATAGACCATGTGAGCTAATCATGGAATCCAGTTTCATAAACCCCACACCGTGGAAGGTGTTCTACTTGCCAAGGGTAGAACTAATACACATCCTATGTAGGCACATAGTTTATGGGATATCCAAAGATGTTCATTGGACTCTAGCCTAAAATTGGGAAGAGCCACCACCTTAACCATATCCACTCGGTGCTTAGCCTTACTTCCCATAGAGTAGTTTCATTCACATTAGTGTATTAGAGAGGGCCACCAACATTAGGCCTACCGACCATAAGTACTTTTACCAAGAAGGGCCACCACCAATAGGTCTACCGTTCATGGTACATTAAGGATAGCTCATTGATCTTCCTAGAGAGAGACACCGCCATTAGGTCTACCGTCTCTAGGTTCATCATTTCACACAAGAAGGAGTCCACCACCATTAGGTCTACCGCTTCAAGGTTTCACATTCACATAGTGTTCTAGACTCACTATGAAGGGCCACCAACTTTAGGTCTACCGATTCAAGTCATAGTCTAAAATGCCTCATTAATCATTTATAGAAAGGCTACCAACATTAGGTCTACCAATCAAGACGTTCAGTCATTCATGCATTTATGAAGAGGCTACCAATAAGGTCTACCAATTCTAGACATTCTTTCATTCATGCATTTATGAAGAGGATACCAATAAGGTCTACCAATTCTAGACATTAAGACATTAGGTCAAGATACATTTATTACTCAAGAGAAGGATACCTAAGCCTACCAAGTCAAGAGATCACATTCAATATAGCTTTCATCTATCAAGAAGAGGGCACCTAAGTCTATCAGGTCAAGATAAGACATTACAATATAGAAACCCTTCACATTCTACTATAAACATTCATAAATGTTTAGTGAGAATACACTTTCAATTAGACAACATTTGATACGCTCAAATTACACCTCTCTAAAGAAGCATAAGCAATCGTTATCAAGTAAAGAACCCAACTTGTAAGTAATCAGTAAACAAAAGTCAATTTTGGTTGTTTATTAAGATGGGAGAAATAACTAGGGTATACGTGTTCCCCACAAGCTCATAACGCAGTAATCCTAGTAATAGCAATCTCTACCTAGTGTACTACATGCAAAGTGATAAGCTAGGTATCTCTAAATCCTTGGTCCGGCATATAGAGATTTGACCCCGCACCTTGGTCCGGCTACGTGTGTATAATTTACTAACCTTTACCTTTACCTCATATTAGACATCACATCGATGTTTGGCATAGTTATTACTTCGCACCAATCGAGACTAGACTATTAGATAGTATCACAATAATTCTATGTTGATAATTTTTTTCTTGTTGATTACCTCCTTGGTCCGGCAAGTAGCAACAAGGCGAGTTCTAATGTTGCTCACCGTTAAAAACACTTTTAAACGAAAGAATTATCAATACATGCAAAACACTATTCAAGAATTGCTTATTTACTATACATACTTTATTAATCGCTCATGGTTCCCACAACCCTAGATGTGGAGTTTAGTTACACATCATCATATGAACACAATTCATTGTTTCAGATGAAAGAACTATGAACTTACGTAATTTAGAATAACAAACCCGAAATTTCAACTTGAATTTTAATACCAAAATTTTCAAAAGCAACTTAGGAAATCAAGAATTGGTAGGTTTGCAAAAATGATTTCCCTTCTCTGCACATCTTTCAATTGTCTCTTTATTTCTGCGTCCAAACATATTTCCTGTAAAAACACAATAAAAAACACATAAAAACTAATACAAAAAGGCCCTATACACACACAACTCTTAAGTGAAATGTATTAAAAATACCGTAAACTCACGGTATATCAACATTCACATTCCATATAAGATCATCATTCTATCATTAAAACCACAAGTATAACCTTCACATCACAATAATTTGCACAACATCTAGACAATACTTCAATTCCTCATATAATGCCTTCAAGGACATAATCACATGGTACATGTAAGTAAACACCACCACCTTTAAAGTGGATCAATATACAATGTAATGTAAACACCTCCACCTTTCAAGTGGATCAACAATTCAAGAATAATTCTACTACATTAGAATTAGGTCACAACTTACCCTTCTCCAAATCCATAATCACCACTACACAATTCTCCACAATTCACCATAGATAGACATAGATAATAATAGAAATCAATAATATAACTCAATCTAAGCACAATTCCATCAATCATTCATTCATATATATCAAAGCCACTTCAAAAGCCAAATTTAGGAATTTAGAGAAACCATGGGTTCATAGAATTTTTCGTCTTAAAATAATGAATTAAACATCAATCTAATCATAGTTTATCAATTGTAAACGTTTGATGCAAGAACCCATGACATTGAGGGAAATCTAGGTTTTTGGTGAAACTTGAAAACCTTGAAAACATCTTCGAAATTGACTCTAGGGTGAAAACTAACCCTAGATGAATGATCACCATACCTTATACTTGAAGAATCCCACGAAATAGGAGTAGAAACACTATGAAATCACAAACCCTAGCTTGAACTTCACCTTGACCTTCAATGGAGTTCTAGAGAGAACTTTTTGGGAGGGAAGGGTTTTGTTTTAGGGAAATTTGAAGATTGAATTCTAAATTAGGATATTAATGTTTTAATACACTTAAAATACCTAAACACACTTAAAATAACCGTCCATGAATTAATTGGGACTTGGGGTGAAGATACCAATTCACCCCCAACTTGGCCGTGACTAGACAGCAAGCACAGGCCCAATCGACGACCCACCATCCACAGACCATGGATGGGTTGACGCGGCATGCCGCTGGTCCGTCGTTTGAATCAGAGGCTCTAAATGGAAGCCAAGCCTCCCTATGCTAAGTCCTGACCCACGCCCATGATCTATGGGGCGTAGATTAGTCTAAGGGGCTTGGATAAGGGGCATACATCAAGCTGATTTTGACAGCTTTTGGGTAGTGTTGGGGTCCTCCTCAAGGACCCCTTGGGTGGTCCTTGGGGAGTCGTACCAGGACGTTTAACCCCTAAACATATCGTTCTAAGTACGAGAACCATTTTTACAAGATTTAACCCTCATACAACACTCCCAAAACTCCTCTACAACACACTAGTTCAACTTACTAGTTTCCGAGCATTATAGTCGTGTCTTGACGTTTAACCTATAAGTTGATCAACCATGACTTGGGACTACATAAAACACTATTAAAACTCAAAACGAACACAAAAGAACACATCTCAAGCTCTAGTTTCACTAGTTCATTTCTGTTTTAGGGTTGATACATTATCCCCCACTTAGGAACTTTCGTCCTCGAATGACACTTAAAACACATTAAGGGGTAACGACTCAAGACTAGCAACCCACAATCATGCATGCAACATCAATACAAATGCATAAAACATAGAAGGAAACATCAACTTCACCTCAATAAGTTCAAAACACACCAAGAAGGTAGGAACTACATCCACAACTCATCAATCACCAAAACTTCACATTTCTCATTTCATAGGAGGAACTTCCTTCTCCAAGTGACATCATTCTCATTACAACATCTTTATGCACACTATGCAATTTTCTCATAAAAGCACATAATGCAATTCTTTCAAGAAACACATTTAAGCATTCTCAACAAGTCAACTTATGCAACATTTAGGTAACTCATCATAGATGAATATCAACATGAGGAACAAAATTTATGAAAAATCATTTTCTTATTTAAACAAGAATTCAACTAGAACATGCATAACATAAGGAGACTATGGAAACTCATAATCACACAAGACTCCATGACACGTAACAAGCTACAAGGAACTCTAGGTCTCAAGCTTGAATAAGAACATAAGGAAAGAGATAAGGATAACAACACCCTCAACAACCTTACTATTCAACATACTATCCCCCACTTAGAAGAAAACCCAACTAAGGCTATCATGAAAATAACATAAGGACCTCATCAGAAAAAAAAAGGAACTATAACTTACCGGTACCTTCATCCGGATTAGCTTATTTGTCCTTGTTAGCTTGAAGAGTATAGAAACGATTCTTCTTTGGAGAATTGGCATCCATGCCATCATAAAGAGCTTGATTGGACTCCCTTCCTTTAGTCGTAACAGTAGGACAATTTTTCACGTGCTGATCATTTTTCCCACAACCATAGCACACACTAGTACCGGCTAGACACTTCCCAAAATATTTCTTTCCACAATTGTGACAAGTAGGTTTAGCAAATTGAGAACAACCAACTCTTCCCAAGGAAAGCTCTCTTAAACTCCTCCCACTCTATAGGACCTGCTTCAATCGGCCTATTTACTTTCCATTGAGTGAACCACACTTGGGCCACTTCTTTCAATTGATTGGAAGCCAACTCCGCCTTCTCCCTAGAAGTTACTCCCATAGCATCTACAATCTTATAAACTTCATCCAAGAATTCTCAGGGATCTTCTCCCACTCTAGAGCCAAGAAAAATAGGAGGATTCATCCTCACAAAGTCTCTCAATCTTGAAGCTACGGTACTCTCATTAGCATTCACACTAGTCCCCATATCCCTATTCACTTGAGCCGTCATGGCTCGGGCTAGGGTTAGAAAATCTGTCCTAATCTCCTACTTAGTCATGTCCAAGGGAACCACTGGAACTTCGTTCTCTTGATTGCACGGAGGAACTTGGTCACCTTGAAGAACTTGATCACCTTGGGGAGGAACTCCCTCATTAACAATCTCCTCTTCCACTCTCCTTCGGTTAGACCTTGTATTCATATCCTATAAACACAAAAGAAAGGATTAGGAAAAGGATACTTATAGAACTAAACTCTAAGGCACTACTTCAAGAATATGAAAGAAGTGTAACTTTCTAACGACCTATAGCCTCTCGCTCATAGATGTGTCGTGACTCACACCGATGAACAAGACTCTACTAGATGTGGCTTGTAAGACTTTGATCCTAAAAACCATTTCCAAAGCCTTATGCTCTGATACCAAGTTTGTCACGACCCGAGAGCACTCCCTAGTTGTAACATGGCATACTTGACCCCGAAGGGGTCTAATACAAGCGTCTTATCTCATTCATCGCATAGACAATATAAAATAGTGCGGAATTAAAACTTTATTGAAAAACAAACTATTAAAATCTCTTTCATAAAGAAGCGGAAATACTAAGTCTCATGTGTCCATCTTATGACAAACTTTAGCAAGATAGGGTCACGGCCCTTTACAATCGAAAATACTAAAATGCCTATTACAAAATCTTAAACATAAAGGAATTAGAACAATAAGAGTCGTTGTCCTCGATCTATGAGGACATACCAAGTCTTGGAGGAAAACTCTATACAAGCACTTCAACTTCTAGCTAGAGCGATCACTTGCCGGAACATACACTTGTAGTAAAAATAGGAAAATGTGGGTTAGCACAGAAAAATGTACTAAGTATGATGACCATGCAAAAACATGCTTTAAAAGGGACATTTTGTTGAAAGTCATGATTTATGCCATTTTAGATAAAACTTCATCAGTACAAGTATAAGAGGCATAATACAAGTCACAACCAACATACGAGACATTATCTACATTATAGACATGTTCAACATATAAACCCATTACCTTTACCTTTTCACCTTTCACCCCCAAGCAACCCTCAAGTAACACTTTGTGCAATGTATGGATAGCGTCTCATCCTACTATCCACACCTAAGCATCACCCTAAGGTCACCAAAAGTGAACTCACCATTAATCATGCTTCATATTACAAGTAATCATGCTCAACTAGTACCAACATACAACACATAAGAACATGAGTCAAGTAAGTCATCTCATCATCTTAAGACCTATATCCAAAGTTACCCTAAGATACACCTAAGTAAGACATGAAGTGGCAACCCATACTACCTCTTTCTTTATACACACCTAGGTGTTTCTCAAGGCTACAATAAATAAGAACCTTTACAATTCAACACAACATGCTAAGTAACTCATTTCATCAATATAAGCTACTCATTCATCATTTCATATAGACAATAAGTCAACCATCTTAATTAGATTCATTTAGGACACCTTCATGCATTTAGAAGAATTTCACACATTAGTCATTAAGACTTAGAGAACTCACTATAGCACCTTCAAACCCTACTCGTGCAATGTATAGATAGCAACCCATACTACTACCTACACTTTGTAGTACCTATCAAGTAACTAGAGTGCACATCTCACGTGATGGGAATAGACATTAACCGACATAGACCATGAGAGCTAATAATGAATTTTGGTTTCATAAACCCCACACCGTGGAAGGTGTTCTACTTGCCAAAGGGTAGAACTAATACACATCCTATGTAGGCACATAGTTTATGGGATATCCAAAGATGTTCATCGGACTCTAGCCTAACATTGGGAAGAGCCACCACCTTAACCATATCCACTCGGTGCTTAGCCTTAGTTCCCATAGAGTAGTTTCATTCACATTAGTGTATTAGAGAGGGCTGTTTTACTTAAAAAGATACACACAAGGAAAATGACTGGGTTTTGAAAAATCGATTAAACTTATAGTTTAAGAGAAATCGAATTTCCAAAAGAACAGAGTCGCCACTTAATTTTTAGTAAAAAGTCAAGAAAAATATAAGATTTTTCAAAGATTCAAACAGATAAAATCGATTGAAAACAAGGGTTCGAGTTCAATGTACATTCCGAGAAGGTGTTAGGCCCTCGGAATGCCCGCTAACTCGCGGTTGACCGGCGATTTGACCAAAATGGATTTTGACTAATTTTGAAATTTTAACGAAGTAAAAGAACTCATTTTATTTTAACTAATATTTTTAAAATTTAACTAAGTAAAGGACTCACAACTTTGACTAATTTTTAAAGTTTAACGAAGTAAGAGAACTCATTTATTTTAACTAAATATTTTTAAAGTTTAACTAAGTAAATGAACTCATTTATGACTATTTTTTTATTTATATATTTATTATTTTTTTTATTTTTTATCATTTATCATTATTATTATTGTTGTACAATTATCTTAAGGAGGATAGAACTAAAGGGGGAATTTTATTTTTTTTCTAAAGGGGGAATAATCTAAATGTTGACAATGCCAAAATTAAAATAGAAGCTAGGTAATAAGAATATATATAAAATAAATATATATTTTATTTTTTTATATATATGAAAGCGGAATGGCTATTTTTTGGGATTTAATTAAATTTAACCATAAAAATAAATAAAACGTTAGTCAATCAACAAATAGATAAACAAATAAATGAAGAGGAATATATTGAATTTGGGCTTTTGCCCAAATTTCCAAATCTGCAAAAAATGAAGTAATAATTCATTGGGCTTTGGCCCTTTTTCCATCTTCCTTGATCATGATATACACAAAGTATATATTCGAGGTATACATCATGTATACCGCTAATTCTCGAATTCCCGGACCTGTAATTTCATTTGAACTTCGTATTTTTGCACTTTTCACCGGTGTTGTCACGTTTTGGACCTGAATTGTGTATTTTTTTACTGTATACAGCGGGTATATCAGCCTATTTTAAACTCTTTCGGAGCACAAAAATTTGATTTCCAGCCCCTATTTGTCTATAACCTGTTCGACGGTTTTGCTGATCCGATACCGAGGTTGATTCAAGTAAAAGAGAGCAAATTTGGGCCTTTCCGGCCCAAACCGAAATGCAAGGGGAATAGAGAAGTCCGCGAAGACTCAAGGCGGATTCACATGCAAGGAAATGGCAAGTAGTTAGCACACGAAGTAATAAAGCAAATGAAATGTAACTTAAACAAGACGAAACTCACTTAGAAGTGAAAGCCACCAAAAAGAAAATTTAAATGAAACCGGAATATACGACTCTAAAGAAAACCCAATGAATCGGATTAATGACAAAGTTGACAAACCAACCATGACACAAAACAGTAGCGCACATGTATGCACATATATGCTTGTGCACATATTTCATTCCAGGGAGTACATAATCAACAGATATCAAACAAGAAACAAACAGGCAACAGGGAAACAAATTCTAGACATTAGAAAAATAAAATAATAATAAGAAAAAACCCATTCAAACTAACTAAACTACATCAAGCAAGAATGTCGTCACTTTATGAAATACAAGGCTCATTTTTTAGTTCCAGAAACAAAGACTAACCAGATATTAAAAGCTAAGCAAACTCCTACAAAGATTAATATACTTTGGCGAAAGAAAAGCCTTAGTTACAACTCTCAAATGGTTAAATCAGATTTTTAACATTCAAAACAAATATAAAATAGGAGCGACGATATGCGATATTACCATTTGGGACATTTAAGCAGCAGACCAATAACGTACCGACTCCCTGTTAACTAGCCTTTGGGTTTTACCTTTTATTTTGAGGGGAGAACAACAAGAACAGTAGCAAAGTGAAAGAAATGCTTAGCTTGAAATTAATGTAAACGAGAGAAAGAGATTTGATGATGTATAGTCAGACAAAGAGAACCAGAGAATGACAAAAGCAGACTTACCATGAAAACAGAGAAACTATCTATTATTAAGCGCAAGAAACAACAAGACTCGAAACAAAATTATGATTAAATCATTTGGTAACGAGATGCGTAGAATATTAAGATTGCCCATTTTCGACTACAAATAAGAATAATACCACGACGTAGTGGTGAAGCGCATCAAGAATCGAAGAAGACGTAGAGGAGACTATGGAGAAAATACTACCTTTTCCGATGCAGCGAAGTGGGAATAGCGACAAGCCAGAGCGATGACGACGTCTACCACACAGATCCGATCGAACAACGATCAAGAAAGTCGGAAAAAATATCGAACTCAAGCCCCAAAACTATCTATCTCCCCTGTTTTCTCAAAAAATGCATTTCATATGTTTTTGGCTAATCTTTGCTTAAATCGTTCTTTTCTATTTTTCTTCAAAAAAAAAACCACCCCCCTTACAATGAATGAGAAGGATCCCTTTATAGAATGAAACTTGCGGCCAAAACCAAGGCACAGGCGGGAGTTTTTTGGACAAGAACAAGGCACACAAAAAAAATCAAATTTCAAAAACCTTTCGCCATTTTAGACAAACACTCTTTTTCCGAAGTTTTGACCCATTCCGAAAGAGGAAAGGGTGAGACGAATGGCCGAGATTGATTCGATGTCCTTGGGGAGCGACGTGGAGTAATCTCACGATACCAGGACAATTTTCGCGTGCCTGGTTGCTGGAGCTGGGTTGCTGCTCGTTCTGGGTTTGGCAGCGTGAGGAAGGGACAAGCACATGGGTCGGTTTTGGGATTTGTTCACGCGTTATTGCTGTTGGGAATTGCTGTGAAGTGAACGTTGGAGCGTTGTGGGTTCTCTTTTTGAACAAAACGTGGGCCGGGTCGGGGAAATAGGCTGGGATTGGCTACTGTGGTTGATGGAAATTGATGTTGGACTGCTGAAAAAGAAGTAAGCAGGCCCAAAATTGGTCTTTTAAGGATTGAAATTGGGATTATAGAAATGGGTATATTTATGAACAAAAATAGCCAAGTGTATTAAGAATGTTATGCAAAGAATTTGGCTAAAATTTAAGTGAGATGAATTAACATAACTAATTAACGAGCTTCTTAATTCTAACGAAATAAAATAATTAGCCTAATGAACTAATGACTCAAAAATGTAAATTACTAATTTAGACAAAATTAATTTAATAAATTATTTAAGTAAAACTAAAATCTTTTTGAGACCATTTTCGAATATTTATAAAAATGTACCAATTATATATGTAACACATATTATTTAAAAATTATAAATAAGTGATAAACTATTTAAAATGACTTGAAAATATTTTCATTTTATTTTATATTTTATATTTTTTCTTATTTAAAACTAATTATTCGAAATCATTTGAAATTAAAAAGCTCGATGATTAATCTATATTGTGGAGGTCCAATTGGGTGTCAACAATTGTCCCTCATTTTACTTGGATTGATTTAGGAAATTCGAGGAAATTGAAATTGACAAATCCAGTTTTGACCGACCACACCTTCATCTTATGGCAAAGCGACTTGGTGTGGACTTTAGGAATTATGGCCGGACCTCAAAAAATGGGTTCCCTACATATCTCAGGCTATATGAGAATTCAGGCCACCTGTAGTTCGGTATGCTTGATTTGATGCACGGTTTTGAAAGAATTCAAAAGTTATTTCGATATCGAATTATGGAGAGAGCGAAACACTTGGGAATAAGATTTAAGGGAGAATGTTGGAACACAGTCGAGTTTTCAACAATGATCCTGCCTACATATCCCTCAACTCAGGGAATCAGGCTGCTTGTAGTTCGACTCTATCGGTTGAAAAGGAAATCTATTACGCAAGATATCCTTTGGTTCTGGAGGAGTGACAAGTAAGTCGAGTATGAAAACGAGGCTTGCAACTTCTTAGTCATGAATGCGGTGCACTTCACACCCATAATTAAGAGCTTACACAAACATAATTTCCAAAGCTCTTGGTGCATTGTCACTCGGATTGGGAAGCTGCTTACGGTAGAGACCAAAAAATTTCGGATGTGAAACTGAAACCGACAAACCCAAAGATAACCTACATGCCTTCTGATATGGGTGTGGTTTGATTGTGGTGGAAGTCGCTCCTCTGCTCGCGTCCTAAGAGTTTAGCACTCTTCTTTGGACTATGTCCCAGTTCGCTGCTAAGAAAAAGTCTCACGTTGTGCTGCATCCTTTTTTATGTCGTCCGCACCTGTGGTTTGTTTTGAGAATTCATCCTCTCGGATGCTCTCGACAAAGACTGAGATAAAATTCATTAGCATAAAAATGCAATTCAAATGGAGAGATAATGTCTTCTACCATGTTGACACTTAATTTCTCTCCTTGAACATTTGGCGTCAACTCCATCGGGTTTGACGTAAAGCAAATAAAGCTTGTGTCTTATATTTGTAATATAATCTTCAATGTACTCTTCATCTGATGTCCAAGCAATAAAAATAAGCTGGTGTAACATGTTGACGGTTCTCTTGATGTCGTTGTTGCAAAGAAAAATAATATCTTCTCGTGATGGGTAAATCTTTCTCTTGCGATGCATAACTCCTTTCTCTTGCGATGCATGACACCTTTTCGCGATGCATGAATCTTCTCTTGCAATGCATGAATCTCTTTTCTCGCGATGCATGAATCTCTTTTCCGCGATACATGAATTTTCCTCCGCGATGCATGACTTTCTTTCCCGCGATGCATGGACTTTTCCCCGCGATGCATGAATCCTTCTTTTGCTATGCATGAATCTCTTTTCCCGCGATGCATGACTTCTTTTCCGCGATACATGACTTCTTTATCTTGCAATGCATAACTTTTTCCGCGATGCATGAGTCCTTCTCTTGCTATGCATGAATCTCTTTTCTAGCGATACATGGATCTTTTTTCTGCGATGCATGAATTTTCCTCCGCAATGCATGACTTTCTTTCCCGCGATGCATGGATTCTTTATCTTGCAATGCATGACTTTTTCCGCGATGCATGAGTCCTTCTCTTGCTATGCATGAATCTCTTTTCCGCGATGCATGACTTTTCTCTTGCTATGCATGACTTCGATGATGGCTCTCTGATACCGAACGAAGATGATGCTTCACCCATCAACATAGGTGATCTTCTGGGTATCTCTTGGACGGCGGTATCGTCTCAATCGACAATATAGATAAAGATGACCCTCGGAGTAGTGATATCATCTCTTTTGACAATATGATATAAATGACTCTCCGGGTAGTAATATCGTCTCAATCGACAATATAAATAAAATGACCCTCGGAGTAGTGGTATCATCTCATTTGACAATACGATATAAATGACTCTCCGGGTAGTGGTATCGTCTCATTCGACAATACAATATAAATAACCTTCAAGGTAAGAATATTATCGTATCTGATAATATAATGCAGATAAATATCTTCCAGGTATCTTTAGTTGCTGGAAAATAATAAGATTTCTCTCTTCAAGGTTTTCATTTGTCCCATCTCCGAACATAATTGCATATCCATTACGAATCTCGTTTTGCTAAGAATTTGAATGAAATAATGCTACTCATACTTCCAATTCTTTGGTATGAAAACCATAAGATATTTCCTGCATCCACAGAAAAATGGTCAATTTTGGGGAACTCCTTGCCCTTTTGACCTCTCCATATTCATTGAATGGAGGAATATGTTAATCTTGAGGCAAGCTTATAGAGCTGCGTCCACAGAAAAATTATTAGTTTAAAGAATGAACTGATCTGTGTCGATCTTCAGTTGTCTGCTCCTTATCCTGCTATCTCCGGTTGATTTCTCCGATCTCCCGCTTCTTGATAGATAAGACAACATTTTTGTACAAAAATAATTGAAATATGGAGGAAAATTTTTAAGGAAAATAATTTTTTGAAAAGTAGTATTTGGGAAAGGTCGCTGCCGAGTGTCATGTCACGTCAAGCTTAATGAACGTCATTCGGAGTTGGTATTTCGAGATCTTCTTGATTACTTGCTGGGAAGTATTCAAAGTTGTTCCAAACTGCCGATGAACCTCCGTTGAAATTTTGAGGTCGTCCTCAAAATTTCTGTCCCAGTTAATTATCTCGGCGTATGTTTAACCGTTGGTGATCAAATCATGGAATTTTTGAGATCTTCTCAAATATTCTGTCCCAGTTGCAAATCTCATAATAACTTCAGTCTCAACTTTGTTGGAGAGATCTTCTTCTTGAGAATTTTTGAGTCCCTCTCAAAAATTCTGTCCCAGTTTCTATTGTAAAGGAAATAGAAATCTGATGGGAGATATGACCGAGCCCTTGTGGCGCCTACGTATCCCATTAAGGCAGGAATCAGGTCAAACGTAGTTCCCCTTTCGACGATTAACAAAAATAAGAAATTTACAAAGAAATCGACCGAGGCCGACATAGGCTGCCTACGTATCTCATTCTTGAGAATTCAGGCCGAACGTATTTCAAATACAAAAAGAAACATTAAAAAAGGGATAAAGGGGTGACCGAGGCCGACATAGGCCGCTTACGTATCTCATTCTTGAGAATTCAGGTCAGACGTAGTTCATTACAAGGGATAAATTTTTGAACAAAACGATTACAAGCAAATAGAATGATTACAAGGAAATGATAGAAAATACGAACTGAAACTTCACACATAATATCTCTTGACAGCATCTGAGTTGATCGATTTCGTCTATTCAGTGCCATCCATCTCCGACAGGACTAAGGCACCTCTAGATAATATTTTGCGAACCATGTAGGGTCCTTGCCAATTTGGTGCAAATTTCCCTTTGTACTCATCTTGATGAGGGAAAATGCGTTTAAGGACCAGCTGGCCAATTTCAAATAACCTGGCTCTTACTTTCTTATGGAAAGCACGACTCATTCTATGTCGATACAGTTGACCATGATAAACAGCAACCATTCTCTTCTCATCAATCAATGTTTACTGATCAATCCGCTTGCGAACCCATTCAGCATCACTCAATTCAGCTTCTTGGATGATTCTTAATGAGGGTATTTCAACTTCTGCAGGTATAATTGCTTCCGTTCCATATACTAGCAGATATGGAGTAACTCCAATTGATGTTCTGACAGATGTTCGGTAACCCAACAAAGCATATGGCAACATCTCATGCCAACCTCTGCGATTATCGATCATTTTCCTCAAAATCTTCTTTATATTCTTGTTGGCGGCTTCTACAGCTCCATTCATTTGAGGACGATAGGCGGTTGAGTTTCGGTGAGTAATCTTGAATTGTTCACATATCTCTCTCATCAAATGACTGTTGAGATTCGCTCCATTATCAGTAATGATGGACTCTGGCACTCCAAACCTACATATCAAATTGTTGCGAACAAAATCAGCTACAACTTTCTTGGTCACTGACTTGTACGAAGCTGCTTCCACCCACTTGGTAAAGTAGTCAATGGCAACCAAAATGAATCTGTGTCCGTTAGAGGCGGCTGGCTCTATTGGACCAATGACATCCATGCCCCAAGCTACAAAAGGCCAAGGTGAACTCATAGCATTAAGATCGTGAGGTGGCACTCGAATCAAATCACCATGCACTTGACATTTATGACATTTCTGCACAAACTTGCAACAATCATGTTCCATAGTCATCCA
>NW_006238991.1:35470-38375 GCF_000226075.1 Solanum tuberosum | reverse complement strand
CATCAGATTCCGCTTCGACGTGTGAACAATGAACAGGCTGTTATTTTACCTCTATATCCACTGGATCAATATAACTTGTATCCGGATGCTTAATCATTGATGCGATGGTGGCGAGAGTATCGCCCAACTCATTCTATGTCCTGGGAGTGTGTTTGAACTCAATCTTGCAAAATCTCTTGCACAACTTCAGTATATACCGCACATACGGTGTGATCTTTGGGTTTTTCACGGCCCATTCCCCTTGAACCTGATGAATCAGCAATTCTGAATCTCCAATAACCAGCAACTCGTGGACATTCATATCAATTGCCATCTTCAGACCGAGGATGCAAGCTTCATACTCAGCCATGTTGTTCGTGCATTCAAATCGGAGTTTAGCTGCCATAGGGAAGTGCTGGCCAGTTTCTGACACTAAGACCGCTCCGATTCCTTTCCCTTGATGATTCGCCGCTCCATCAAAGAACACTCTCCAACCAGGGTACGCTTCAGAAATATCCTCACCCACAAATGCTATTTCTTCATCAGGAAAATAAGTCTTGAGCGGTTCATACTCTTCATCAACTGGATTCTCCGCAAGATGATCAGCCAAGGCTTGTGCTTTTATCGCCTTCTGGTTCACATACACAATGTCAAATTCGCTCAAGAGCATTTGCCATTTAGTCAACTCCCCGGTCGGCATTGCTTTCTGGAAAATATACCTTAACGGGTCCATCCTGGAAATAAGGTATGTGGTATAAGAAGACAAATAGTGTCTCAATTTCTGAGTGATCCAAGTCAAAGCACAACATGTTCTCTCTAAAAGGGTGTAACGAGCCTCATATGCAGTGAACTTTTTGCTCAAGTAATAAATGGCTCGCTTTTTCTTCCCATCTCATCATGTTGACCAAGCACACATCCCAATGCATTATCCGAGACCGACAAATATAGCAATAACGGACTCCTTTATCGTGGAGGGACCAACACCGGTGGATTGGACAAATAGTTCTTGATAGCGTCAAAAGCAGTTTGACATTCTCCGGTCCACTTGGTCGAGGCATCTTTTTTCAATAACTTAAAGATGGGCTCACACCACCACAGTGGATTGAGCTATGAACCGGCTGATGTAGTTCAACCTTCCCAAAAACTCATCACCTCTTTCATGGTCTTCGGAGGAGGTAATTCCTGGATCGTCTTGATCTTGGAAGGGTCAAGCTCAATGCCCCTCCTGCTGACTATAAATCCCAACAACTTGCCAGCTGGCACTCCAAAAGCACACTTGGCGGGATTTAACTTCAAATTGTATCGGCGCAAGCGATCAAAGAACATCCTGAAGTGAGTCAAGTGATCCGAACTCTCGCCGGACTTGATTATGACATCATCTACATACACCTCGAACTCCTTGTGAATCATATCATGAAATATGGTCGTCATGGCCCTCATGTAAGTAGCACCGGCATTCTTGAGACCAAAAGGCATCACTCGATAATGATACATACCCCAGGGCGTGATGAAAGTTGTATGTTCTGCATCCTCTTCATCCATTAGGATCTGGTGGTAACCCGCATAACAATCCACAAATGACTGCATCTCATGCTTAGCACAGTTATCAATGAGGATGTGAATGTTTGGCAATGGAAAATTATCTTTCGGGCTAGCTTTGTTGAGATCTCTGTAGTCAACACAAATTCGGATTTTTCCGTCTTTCTTGGCAACCGGAACAACATTAGCTAACCAAGTCGGATACTGCGTCACTTCCACTACTTGGGACTCGATCTGCTTTGTAATCTCCTCTTTGATCTTCAAACTCAACTCAGGCTTGAACTTCCGAGTCTTTTGTTTTACTGGATTATCTTTCGGGCTAGCTTTGTTGAGATCTCTGTAGTCAACACAAATTCTAATTTTTCCATCTTTCTTGGCAACCGGAACAACGTTGGCTAACCAAGTCGGATATTGCGTCACTTCCACTACTTGGGACTCGATCTGCTTTGTAATCTCCTCTTTGATCTTCAAACTCAACTCAGGCTTGACCTTCCGAGTCTTTTATTTTACTGGACTAAAATCTGGATTGATCGGCAACTTATGGGACACCATATTCGTGCTTCAGCCCTGGCATGTTCTTTATAAGACCAGGCAAATACATCAATGTACTCCCTGAGCAAACGAACCAGGTCTCTTCTCTGGGCTTCAGTAAGATGGACACTGATTCTGACTTCTTTGACACAATCCTCATCTCCGAGATTCACAATTTCAGTTTCTTCAAGATTTGGCTTGTGTTGATTCTCGAATTGTCGAAACTCCTCAGCAACATGTTCGGGTACCTCATTTTCTTTTTCATATTCCTCACACTCATCATCACCTGCCTCATTTCGTTCACTCGGTTCATGACATGACATGACATTGGCAGGTTTTAAATTAATATTACTGATATCATAAACAAACAAAGTTAGGAAAGTAAAATATAAACAGATAAGTGAACAAACAAATTTTGATAAAAGAGGCTTTTCATTTAAATTGAAAGACAAGCACAAACTTTGGCCATGGCCGAGGGCCGTTTTGCCTTTCTAAACATCACAAGGGGAATTTAAAAGTTTCAAACAAATAACAATTGCATAAAAGGTGGGTCTCGGGCCTCTCCCGAACTACCACCGATTTTAAAACAAACAAAAACGCATGTCCTTTCTACCCAGATGAGAGGGAAATCAGGAGTGGTGTGGAGGTCTAGTTCTGCATTCGCTCCTCAGGTTCTGCATCACGGATGCCTGATGTTCCAGCCCCTCCATCGATGACCGCACCAATCTCCTCAAAAAGGCCACAGATTCCTTCCCCGAGACCACCATCGCTGACATTTTCTCGTACTGGAAATGACTGGTACAGATGAGGAATTGACCTGGCCAATGCTTGATCAATATTCTTGTTCTTCACCTCT
>NW_006238991.1:34078-34682 GCF_000226075.1 Solanum tuberosum | reverse complement strand
AACAGCCTTCTCGGGTGTCAGAATCACAAACTCTTTCTTTTCTCTAATGCTCAACGAAGCTATAGCCTTTTCTAGTTCATCAGGAGCAATCGGAACTATTACCTTCGTTACGCACCAGTCATCATCTGTCTCTATCATATTGATAGTGGCGCCTCCATGATTTTGCAAAGGATTACTATTGACATTGGGCATGACTGTCTGAAGAGAGACCACATTCTGGTCAATCAGGTCTTGGATCTTATGTTTCAGGTTGATACAATCTTCGGTATCATTTCCAACACTGTTGGAATGATACGCACACCTCTGATCAGGTCTGTAAAACTTTGAGCTAGTGTCAACCGGCTTGGGCCCCACTGGATGAATATATCCTGCTGCGGTTAATCGCTCGAACAGCTTTGTTCGGCTTTCAATAAGCGGAGTGAAAGTTCTAGCAGGCTTCTTCTCAAATCTAGGACGGGAAGGATCATAATTTACTTGTTGAGGGGGAGCCATTTGGCGATAATTTGGAGCATTCAGACGGGGGGCATGATATCGGGGATACGAGTTGGTTTGGTAATTTGGTTGTGGAGCTTGGTAGTTCGAGGGGGTATTTTGGTAAAATGGA
>NW_006238991.1:32756-32877 GCF_000226075.1 Solanum tuberosum | reverse complement strand
TCCTTCATGGCTTTTCTAATTTCCTCCTTCATATCTATCTTGACGGTCTCTTCCTTTCACTCTCTCTCTCTCTCCCTCTCCTCATAGTGGTCGAGCTCCGAACCATGGGCGTCATGCTCGT
>NW_006238991.1:31772-32405 GCF_000226075.1 Solanum tuberosum | reverse complement strand
TATTTTGAGCTTGTTCCACATTAGGAGGGGGAATTTAAGATGGAGGTCTTCCGTCTGGTTGAGTGTGGACAGCAAAAATCGGAGGGGGCAAATCTTGTTTTTTCTGCATCTCGACCCTCATCTCAGCAATTTGTTGCATCAATTGCAGGATCAGTTCATTCTGATCGGCAAGGACGGGCTGAGCTACCACGACATCAGTAAAGTCAATTTCTTCGTTGTTATCACCCATTGCTGCTTTTCCTTTTTGGGAACTTTGGCTGGGAAAGGAGTTTGTAGGCCCTTTTGATCTGGTAAAATAGGGATGATCAGCCAGTGTATCAACAGATCAGTCCCAACTACCTGTAGAGAAAAACAACTCAAAGGCAAATCTATTAGTATAAGTCCTGGATGAATAATGCAAGATATCACATAAAAAGCAGATAAACATATAAAAGTTGCTTTGTCTGAGAACATGTCAACCCACGAATAATGAGGACTGACTTTTGAACAAGCAGGAATTTGCTCGCTTTATTTTGAGGCGAGTGACTCAGAAAGGTTAAATTGCGTTGAGCTAAGGTTTTCTTGCTGCATCTTCTGGCATCTGTTGATCTGAACTCAATGTTTCCTTGTAGAATGAAAGAGGGGGAAAAGAAA
>NW_006238991.1:29599-31040 GCF_000226075.1 Solanum tuberosum | reverse complement strand
TTTTTGACAAGGAATGGGCTAAAATGTCCTTATTCAAAGCAACATACCACACAAACAGTTAAAGCACACAAGCAAACAGATAAATATCGCGTCCTAAACATACTTGTGACCCTTTTGTGCCAAGGGTAGGCCTAGCGAATTGAAGGATATATATGTCTTTTTAAGCCAATTCATTATCCCCAAAATATTTCATTAATAGCATTCAAAATGTTTGAGAAACACATAGTTAGGGAAATGAGCTCGAAAAGTAAATTACAAAACAAAGTACAAATAAAGCAATCCCACGCAGGGGATAATAACAAACTTCAAGCTCTTCCTGATCCTTCACCAAGTCTGGCCCTCTTGGCGATGCTAACCTCTTCCCACATAGCATATATGTTCGCCCATAGGTGATCTCTTGCCAACCGACCCCCTTCTTAATGTCTGAACCTTTCGATCGACTGAATCTGTTGCTCCATGCTATCATCTAGTTCTGACATGCATTGCCTGGCTCTTCGTAGCTCCTGCTTCAACTGAGCTATGACTTTGGCGTCCTCTGAATGTATGCTTGGCCCCAACATCTGCAATAATATGGGGAACATTTGGACCAGGCTCGATAGTACCGGCGAGGCTCTTCTTCAACCATTCCTTGTAATCCCTAGAACATTCAGGACGGAATCTATTTGGTACCGGTTCGCCCAATATCCTTCGACTCTTCCATGCCCTACGTATGTCTTCAGCATAAGAGACTCGTCCATTTTCATGATCGGTTGCAAATTTCATCATGTCCGCAATTTGGGGAATCTCCTGTTTTCCTCCCAGTTGTCTAAGGACTCGACCGGGAGCATATGGTCTAGTCCCTCTTAACCCGGCAAATATCAAGTAAGGGGTCTTTTCCGCTCGAATCACCATTTGCTTTGTCACCACCAGACTTTCTATCGACCACTGCACATTTTCTTCTCTTAGCCCTTGAAGTCTTGGATACCAGAATTTTTTACCATTTTTGTTGCAATGATTATGGTACATCCACCAATCATGACCTGTAAATTGGTCTGATCGTCTTAACGGATCTGGTTCTTCTGGATTATGTTCTTTGATCAAGTGCCTCATCATCTACCACTGAAGTATCAGGTTGCATCCCTGAAAGAAACACTCTCCACTTTGACACTTGTCCAAAGCCCTATAAATGTCGGCCAAGATCATGGGTGCCAAAGTGTAGTACTTAGTTGTTGACCCGTAGCCCACCCCATAAAAGATAGCATGAGTGACCATTACTACACTCGGATGGATAGTATAGTTTGGTCCCTGGGGAAATACCATCGTCCCAAGTAGGCATATCGCAAAGGCAAGACGACGTGTCTCCTTCCATTTCTCTTCTGAGACAAACTCTTCTTTGAACTTTTCATAGGCTCTTGCACGTCCGAATCGGTAATAAAGCTTTCGAAGCGGAATGTTTGGCCCG
>NW_006238991.1:24826-28648 GCF_000226075.1 Solanum tuberosum | reverse complement strand
TTCGAAGTTCAATGTACATTCCGAGAAGGTGTTAGGCCCTCGAAATGCCCGCTAACTTGCGTTGACCGGCGATTTGACTAAAAATGATTTTGACTAATTTCAAAATTTTAACTAAACAAAAGAACTCATAACGACTTTGACTAATTTTGAGATTTTAACTAAGTAAAAGAACACATTTATTTTAACTATTTTTAAAATTTTAACTAAGTAAATGAACTCATTTATGACTATTTTTTATTTATTTATATATGTATTATTATTTTTATTATTATTATCATTATTATTATTGTTGTACAATTATCTTAAGGGGGATGAAATTAGAGGGGAAATTTTCCTAAAGGGGAATAACCTAAGTGTTGACAATACCAAAATTAAAATAGAAGCTAGGTAATAAGAATATATATAAAATAAATATATATATATATATTTTTTATATATATATGAAAGCGGAATGGCTATTTTTTGGGATTTAATTAAATTTAACCATAAAAATAATAAAATGTTAGTCAATCAACAAATAGATAAACAAATAAATGAAGAGGAATATATTGAATTTGGTCTTTTGCCCAAATTTCCAAATCTAGACAAAAAATGAAGTAATAATTCATTGGGCTTTGGCCCTTTTTTCCATCTTCCTTGATCATGATATACACAAAGTGTATATTCGAGGTATACATCATGTATACTGCTAATTCTCGAACTCCCGGACCTGTATTTTCATTTGAACTTCGTATTTTTACACTTTTCACCGGTGTTGTCATGTTTTGGACCTGTATTTTGTATCTTTCGACTGTATACTAGTGTATACAGCGGGTATATCTGCCTGTTTTAAACTCTTTCGGAGCACGAAAATTTGATTTCCAGCCCCTATTTGTCTGTAACCTTTTCGACGGTTTTGCTGATCCGATACCGAGGTTGATTCAAGTAAAAGAGAGCAAATTTGGGCCTTTCCGGCCCAAACCGAAATGCAAGGGGAATAGAGAAGTCCGCGAAGACTCAAGGCGGATTCACATACAAGGAAATGGCAAGTAGTTAGCACACAAAGTATAAAGCAAATGAAATGTAACTTAAACAAGACAAAACTAACTTAGAAGTGAAAGCCACCGAAAAGAAAATTTAAATGAAATCGGAATATACGACTCTAAAGAAAACCCAATGAATCGGATTAATGACAAAGTTGACAAACCAACCATGACACAAAACAGTAGCACACATGTATGCACATATATGCTTGTGCTCATATTTCATTCCAGGGAGTACATAATCAACAGATATCAAACAAGAAACAAGCAGGCAACAGGGATACAAATTCTATACATTAGAAAAATAAAATAATAATAAGAAAAAACCCATTCTAACTAACTAAACTACATCAAGCAAGAATGTCGTCACTTTATGAAATACAAGGCTCATTTTTTAGTTCGAGAAACAAAGACTAACGAGATATTAAAAGCTAAACAAACTCCTACGAAGATTAATATACTTTGGCGAAAGAAAAGCCTTAGTCACAACTCTCAAATGGTTAAATCAGATTTTTAACATTCAAAACAAATATAAAATAGGAGCGACGATATGCGATATTACCATTTGGGACATTTAAGCAGCAGACCAATAACGTACCGACTCCCTGTTAACTAGCCTTTGGGTTTTACCTTTTATTTTGAGGGGAGAACAACAAGAACAGTAGCAAAGTGAAAGAAATGCTTAGCTTGAAATTAATGTAAACGAGAGAAAGAGATTTGATGATGTATAGTCAGACAAAGAGAACCAGAGAATGACAAAAGCAGACTTACCAAGAAAACAGAGAAACTATCTATTATTAAGCGCAAAAAAAAACAAGACTCGAAACAAAATTATGATTAAATCATTTGGTAATGAGATGCGTAGCATATTAAGATTGCCCATTTTCGACTACAAATAAGAATAATACCACGACGTAGTGGTGAAGCGCATCAAGAATCGAAGAAGACGTAGAGGAGACTATGGAGAAAATACTACCTTTTCCGATGCAGCGAAGTGGGAATAGCGACAAGCCAGAGTGATGACGACCTCTACCACACAGATCCGATCGAACAACGATCAAGAAAATCGGACAAAATATCGAACTCAAGCCCCAAAACTAGCTATCCCCCCTGTTTTCTCAAAAAATGTATTTCATATGTTTTTGGCTAATTTTTGCTTAAATCGTTCTTTTCTATTTTTCTTCAAAAAAAAAAAAAAAACCACCCCCACTTACACTGAATGAGAAGAATCCCTTTATAGAATGAAACTTGGGGCCAAAACCAGGGCACAGGGGGGAGTTTTTTGGACAAGAACAAGGCCCACAAAAAAAATCAAATTTCAAAAACCTTTCGCCATTTTAGACAAACACTCTTTTTCCGAAGTTTTGACCCATTCCGAAAGAGGAAAGGGTGAGACGAATGGCCGAGATTGTTTCGACGTCCTTGGGGAGCGATGTGGAGTAATCTCACGATACCAGGACAATTTTCGCGTGCCTGGTTGCTGGAGCTGGGTTGCTGCTCGTTCTGGGTTTGGCAGCGTGAGGAAGGGACAAGCACATGGGTCGGTTTTGGGATTTGTTCACGCGTTATTGCTGTTGGGAATTGCTGTGAAGTGAACGTTGGAGCATTCTGGGTTCTCTTTTTGAACAAAACATGGGCCGGGTCGGGGAAATAGGCTGGGATTGGCAGCTGTGGTTGCTGGAAATTGTTGTTGGACTGCTGAAAAAGAAGTAAGCAGGCCCAAAATTGGTCTTTTAAGGATTGAAATTGGGATTATAGAAATGGGTATATTTATGAACAAAAATAGCCAAGTGTATTAAGAATGTTATGCAAAGAATTTGGCTAAAATTTAAGTGAGATGAATTAACATAACTAATTAACGAGCTTCTTAATTCTAACGAAATAAAATAATTAGCCTAATGAACTGATGACTCAAAAATATAAATTACTAATTTAGACAAAATTAATTTAATAAATTATTTAAGTAAAACTAAAATCTTTTTGAGACCATTTTCGAATATTTATAAAAATGTACCAATTATATACGTAACACATATATTATTTAAAAATTATAAATAAGTGATAAACTATTTAAAATGACTTGAAAATATTTTCATTTTATTTTATATTTTATATTTTTTCTTATTTAAAACTAATTATTCAAAATCATTTGAAATTAAAAACCTCGATGATTAATCTATATTGTGGAGGTCCAAAATTGGGTGTCAACAAGGGCCACCAACATTAGGTCTAACGACCCTAGGTACTTTTACCAAGAAGGGCCACCAACAATAGGTCTACAGTTCAAGGTACATTAAGGATAGCTCATTGATCTTCCTAGAGAGAGCCACCACCATTAGGTCTACCGTCTCTAGGTTCATCATTTCACACAACAAGGAGGTCACCACCATTAGGTCTACCGCTTCAAGGTTTCACATTCACATAGGGTTCTAGACTCACTATGGTCTACCGATTCATGTCATAGTCTAAAATGCCTCATTAGTCATTTATAGAAAGGCTACCTACATTTGGTGTACCAATCAAAATATTCAATCATTCATGCATTTATGAAGAGGCTACCAATAAGGTCTACCAATTCTAGATATTAAGACATCAAGTCAGGATACATTTATTACTCAAGAGAAGGATTCCTAAGCCTACCAAGTCAAGAGATCACATTCAATATAGCTTTCATTTATCAAGAAAAGGGCACCTAAGTCTACCAATCCAAGATACAACATTACTTTATAGAAATCCTTCACATTCCATCATCAACATTCATGAGTGTTTAGTGAGAATATGCTTTCAATCACAACACATT
>NW_006238991.1:22771-24394 GCF_000226075.1 Solanum tuberosum | reverse complement strand
TCAATAATATAACTCAATCTAAGCACAATTCCACCAATCATTCATTCATATATATCAAACCCACTTCATAAGCCAAATTTAGGAATTTAAATAAATCATGGGTTCATAGAATTTTTAAACTTAAAATCATCAGTTAAACATCTATCTAATCATAGTTTATCAATTGAAAGCACAACCCATGAGATTGAGTGAAATCTAGGTTTTTGGTGAAACTTGAAAACCTTGAAAACATCTTTGAAATTGACTCTAGGGTGAAAACTAACCCTAGAAGAATGATCACCATACCTTATAATAATCCTACGAAATTGGAGTAGAAACACTTTGAAATCCCCAACCCTAGCTTGAACTTGACCTTGACCTTCAATGGAGTTCTAGAGAGAACTTTTTGGGAGGGAAGGGTTTTGTTTTAGGGAAATTTGAAGAATGAATTCTAAATTAGGATATTAATGTTTTAATACAATTAAAATACCTAAAAACACTTAAAATAACCGTCCATCAATTAATTTGGACTTGGGGTAAATTAACCAATTCACCCCCACCTTGGCCGCGACTAGACAGCAAGCACAGGCCCAATCGAGGACCCACCATCCACAGACCCTGGATGGGTTGACGTGGCGTGTTGCTGGTCCGTCGTTAGAATCAGAGGGTCAAAATGGAAGCCAAGCCTCGCTAGGCTATGTCCTGACCCATGCCCATGATCTATAGTGTGTAGATTGGTCTAAGGGGCTTGGATACGGGGCATACATCAAGCTGTTTTTGACAGCTTTTGGGTAGTTTTGGGGTCCTCCTCAAGGACCCCTTGGTTGGTCCTTGGGGAGTACCAGGACGTTTAACCCCTAAACATGTCGTTCTAAGTACGAGAACTATTTTTACAAGATTTAACCCTCATACAACACTCCCAAAACTCCTCAACAAGACACTACAACACACTAGTTCAACTTACTAATTTCTGGGCGTTATTGTCTTGTCTTGACGTTTAACTTCTAAGTTGATCAACCATGACTCGGGACAACATAAAACACTATTAAAACTTAAGATGAACACAAATGAACACATCTCAATCTCTTGTTTCACTAGTTCATTTTTGTTTTAGGGTTGTTACGTTATCCCCCACTTGGAAACATTCGTCCTCGAATGACACTTAAAACACATTAAGGGGTAACGACTCAAGACTAGAAACTCACAATCATGCATTCAATATCAATACAAATGCATAAACATAGGAGGAAACATCAATTTCACATCAATAAGCTCAAAACATAACAAGAAGGTAGGACCTATATCTACAACTGATCATGCATCAAAACTTCTCATTTCTCATTTCGTTGGAGGAACTTCCATCTCCAAGTGACATCATTCTCATTACATCATCTTTATGCACACTATGCAATTTTCTCATAAAAGCACATTATGCAATTCTTTCAAGAACACATTTAAGAATGCTCAACAAGTCAACTTATGCAACATTTAGGCAACTCATCATAGATGCATATCAACATGTGGAACACAATTTATGAAAATTCATTTTCTCATTTAAACAAGAATTCAACTAGAACATGCATAACATAAGGAGACTATGGAAACTCATATTCACACAAGACTCCAAAACATGAAACAAGCTAC
>NW_006238991.1:12539-22703 GCF_000226075.1 Solanum tuberosum | reverse complement strand
ATTATTTAAAAATTATAAATAAGTGATAAACTATTTAAAATGACTTGAAAATATTTTCATTTTATTTTATATTTTATATTTTTTCTTATTTAAAACTAATTATTCAAAATCATTTGAAATTAAAAACCTCGATGATTAATCTATATTGTGGAGGTCCAAAATTGGGTGTCAACAAGGGCCACCAACATTAGGTCTAACGACCCTAGGTACTTTTACCAAGAAGGGCCACCAACAATAGGTCTACAGTTCAAGGTACATTAAGGATAGCTCATTGATCTTCCTAGAGAGAGCCACCACCATTAGGTCTACCGTCTCTAGGTTCATCATTTCACACAACAAGGAGGTCACCGCCATTAGGTCTACCGCTTCAAGGTTTCACATTCACATAGGGTTCTAGACTCACTATGGTCTACCAATTCATGTCATAGTCGAAAATGCCTCATTAGTCATTTATAGAAAGGCTACCTACATTTGGTGTACCAATCAAAATATTCAATCATTCATGCATTTATGAAGAGGCTACCAATAAGGTCTACCAATTCTAGATATTAAGACATCAAGTCAGGATACATTTATTACTCAAGAGAAGGATTCCTAAGCCTACCAAGTCAAGAGATCACATTCAATATAGCTTTCATTTATCAAGAAGAGGGCACCTAAGTCTACCAAGTCAAGATAAGACATTACAATATAAAAACCCTTCACATTCCACTATAAACATTCATAAATGTTTAGTGAGAATACACTTTCAATTACAACACATTCACATTCCATATAAGATCATCATTCTACCATTGAAACCACAAGTATAACCTTAACATCATAATCATTTACACAACATCAAGATAATACTTCAATTCCTCATATAATGCCTTCAAGTACATGATCACATTGTACATGTAAGTAAACACCTCCACCTTTCAAGTGGATCAATATATGATGTAATGTAAACACCACCACCTTTCAAGTGGATCAAAAATTCAAGAATATTTCTACTACATGAGAATTAGGTCACAACTTACCCTTCGCCAAAGCCATAATCACCATTACTCAATTCTCCAACAATTCACCATATATAGGCATAGATAATAATAGAATTCAATAATATAACTCAATCTAAGCACAATTCCACCAATCATTCAATCATATACATCAAACCCACTTCATAAGCCTAATTAGGAATTTAGAGATATCATGGGTTCATAGAATTTTTCATTTTAAAATCATCAATTAAACATCAATCGAATCATAGTTTATCAATTAAAAACATTTGATGCAAGAACCCATGAGATTAAGTGAAGTCTAGGTTTTTGGTGAAACTTGAAAACCTTGAAAATATCTTTGAAATTGACTCTAGGGTGAAAACTAGCCCTAGATGAAGGATCACCATACCTTATACTTGAAGAATCCCCCGAAATTGGAGTAGAAACACTTTGAAATCTCCAACCCTAGCTTGAACTTAACCTTGACCTTGACCTTCAATGGAGTTCTAAAGATAACTTTTTGGGAGGGAAGGCTTTTGTTTTAGGCAAATTTGAAGAATGAATTTTAAATTAGGATATTAATGTTTTAATACACTTAAAATAACTAAAAGCACTTAAAATAACCATCCATGAATTAATTGGGACTTGGGGTGAATTTACCAATTAACCCCCACCTTGGCCACGACTAGACAACAAGCACAGGCCCAATCGACGACCCACCATCCACGGACCGTGGATGGGTTGACGGGGTGTGCTGCTGGTACGTCGTTTGTATCAGAGGCTCAAAATGGAATCCAAGCCTCCCTAGGCTATGTCCTGACCCATGCCCATGATCTACGGGGCGTAGATTGGTCTTTGGGGTGTGGATAGGTGGCGTAGATAAAGCAGTTTTTTGACAGCTTTTTGGTAGTGTTAGGGTCCTCCTCAAGGACCCCTTGGGTGGTCCTTGGGGAGTCGTACCCGGACGTTTAGCCCCTAAACATGTTGTTCTAAGTACGAGAACCATTTTTACAAGATTTAACCCTCATACAACACTCCCAAAACTCCTTTACAAGACACTACAACTCACTAGTTCAACTTACTAGTTTTCGGTCGTCATAGTCGTGTCTTGACGTCTAACCTCTAAGTTGATCAACCATGACTCGGGACAATATAAAACACCATTCAAATTAAAGAACACAGATGAATACATGTCACGCTCTAGTTTCACTAGTTCATTTTTTAGAGTTGTTACACTTCAACTTCTTACTTGAAGTTCTAGAGAGAGAATATTTGGGGAACAGTTGGTTTTGATTTGGGATTTTGGAATTATGAGGAAGATGGCTTAATTTAGGGGTCTTAAATCATTACGAAGTTAGTCTAAATTAGTATAAAACGAGGTCACTTATTATTAACTAAAATCAGAAAATCCCAAAGTGTCCCTAACTTAACTGCCAAAAAGCAGTTTCCAGGTCTCACCCACGCCCCTCACCGAATGACCGTGGTTGGACCCATGGCCCATGATGGTGAAGCGTGGTCTAGGTTCAGAGACCTGGTTTTTAGGGCTTGACCTATGGCCCCCTTACCCACGATCATGGACTTACCCACGAGGCATAGGTCACCTCCGTTGGTCACTGTCTAGGTAGATTTTTGGGGTCCTCCTCAATGACCCATGGTTGGTCCTTGGGAGTCATGCCTTGATATTCCCACACAAAACCCTTTATTTTTAAGTATGGGCAGTTTTGTTTACGACTCTAACCCTCATGTTAAGCTCTAGTTTAGCCTACTAGTTTCTAGAGTGTTACAATATCTCCCCCTTAGGAACATTTGTCCTCGAATGATGACCTAGACACCTTACGGAAGTAAATACTCCCCACAAAGATGTATCGTGATTTGAGAGAAGTCTATTGGTGGAGTAACATGAAGAAGTGTATTTCAGAGTTCCTTGCTAAGTGCCCAATTGTGAACAACTCAAGGTAGAGCACCAGAGACTTAGTGATATGGCTAAGAACATATATCTTCCTGAATGGAAGAGGGAGATGATCAATATGGATTTCATTACTAGGTTACCACGGTCTCGTAGGCAGCATAATTCTATTTAGGTGATTGTAGATCGAATGACTAAATCAACCCATTTCTTACTGGTAAATACTACCAAATGAGCAGAAGATTATGCTAAGTTATATATTCAAGAGGTAGTCAGACTTCATGGAGTTCTGATAGAGGTGCGCAATTCACTGCACAATTTTGGTAGTATTTCCAGAAAGGTTTGGGTTCGAAGGTAAATTTGAGTACTGTTTTTCATCCTCATACGGATGGTCAAGCATAGCATATTATTCAGACTTTAGAGGCTATTTTGAGGGCGTGTGTGATCAATTTCAAAGGTAATTGGGATGATCACTTACCTCTCATTGAGTTTGCTTACAACAACAGTTATCACTCTAGCATCCAGATGGCTCCCTATGAGGCTCTTTATGAGAGAAGTTGTAGATCTCCTATTGGGTGGTTTGTGGTTGGTGAGGTTGGGTTGATAGGACCAGACTTGGTTCATCAAGCTATGGAGAAGGTGAATATTATTCAAGAGAGGTTGAAAACAATGCAAAGTCGTTGATGTTAGGAGAAGATGCTTGGTGTTTGAGTTGGATGATTGGGTTTATTTGAAGGTTTTACCCATGGAGGGTGTTATGCGGTTTGGCAAGAAGGGGAAGCTCAATCCTCGGTATATTGGCCCTTATAGGATATCCAAGAGGATTGACAATGTAGCCTATGAGTTGGAGCTATCGTCAGAATTAGCAGCAGTCCATTCGGTGTTTTACATTTCAATGTTAAAGAAGTGTATGGGCGATCCTTCACTTATTATATCGACTGAAGACCTTAATATTAAGGATAGCTTATCTTATGAGGAGATTCCCGTTTAGATTCTGGATCGTCAGGTTCGCAAGTTGAGGACCAAGGAGGTAGCCTCAGTCAAGGTCTTATGGAGGAATTAGTTTGTCAAGGATGCTTCTTGGGAGGCTGAGGTGGATATGAAGAAGAGATACCCACATCTCATTGAGTCCGGAGAAAATCCAAATCAAGGTACTAATCCTTTTCTTGGTATTTTCTTTTAGTTGGAATGTTGTGTTACTTTGCATATCGGGTGTTTGAGTTGTGTGTTAGATGCTACCACCCTTAGTCTACTTAGAGTAATCTTATTCGAGGACGAATGTTCTCAAGGGGGAGATATTGTAACACATCGGTATTTGAAAGAGCTAAATTTAGAAAGAACTAATTTGGAAAGAGCCAAATCTAAAATGTTTACAAGTTATACTTAAGTTGTGAGTTTTGGGTCAACTTCAAATGACTTTCAATTTTAGTACAGAATGAGTTAGGTGTCCCATAAGATATCAAATGAAAGGTCTTGAAATCCTCTTTTGAACGTCGCCGAGTTTGCTAATTTCCTAGCTTGTATGAGGGTGATATGCCCGTTTGAAGTTAGACTGACCAATTAAGCAAAGTTACCCAAAAATGTGAGGGGTATTTTGGTCTTTTCCTTACTCAATCAGATTAAAACGATTTTTAGTATTATTTTGGGGTCAAATCTGATTTGGGTCAGTTTTAGAAATCCAAATTACGCTTAGGATTTTAGAAGAGTTTTCAAGAAGACAAAAGAGGAGAAAAGAGGGAAGGTTCAAGGCGTTCATCAAGTTTTATTGTGATTCGAGGATTTTTTTGCCAAGGGTTTGATCCCTAAGAGGTACGTGAGGTTTCTCATAGTTATGGATATGTTCATCCTCACGCCAAACATTTATTTATTTCAGTAAATCATTCATGAAATCGTTATGTATAGGTTCTTGAGAAATTCATAAGGTTTTACTTCGTTCTTTATCAATAAAGTCATGTTGGATTGTTAAAGTGAGGATTTCGCAAATGAGTGATGTTCTTGGTGTGAATTGAAGGAGTTTTCGATGAATTTGTTGGGTTTATGAATCTAAATGAGTTTGAAAATGAATCATTCGATTCCAAGTGATCTAGGCCATGAATTGAACAAGAAAAACTCGTCAAAATTCTGGGTTTGGGATGGGGCATCGCACCCCCAAGGTGCCTGGGGGCTGGTGTGACACGCCAGTAAGATACCCAATCAGATCCCCAGTAAATGGGGGCCTGGCGTGACGCGCCAGTAGGATTCCCAATTAGACCCCCAATAAATGGGGCCTGGCGCTATGCGCCAGTAGGATTCTCAATCAGACCCCACTACATAGTTCTTTCCCTATTCTCGTTCCGTACTTGTTCCATTGATCTGAGTTGTCATTCTCTTCTTATTGTAAACTATCTAAAGCTCCATTAATCATTGAAGGATCTTATGCATCTTCTGATCATCATTGTTAAACTCATATTTTCAAGTCAAGATAAAGTTAAGAGGGAATTCAAAGGTTTTATTTCATGAACGCTTAAGAGTTTTCAAATGCTATTTATATAACTAAATGTGTACTTATGTATCTATGTTGAATATTGAACTTGAAAGATAAGTTCACAAGTACATCTTTTCAAAAATGTAAACACATCTAATGTTAGAAAAGTATTTCAATCAAGTAAGAAGTCCATTCCTTGTAATGGGTGAATTGAGAATAATGTTATATCTATTATTTTGGGAGTAGTATCGAGCACCGAGTTGGGTTAGAGTCTCTTATGATTTGGAAGTCCCATAGAACTACCTAGCCAGCGTTAGATAGGATAGAATTGACTCTCCATGCGACTCCTCACTGCCTCTGAGAAGTCAAATTAGATGGACCCATAGTCACAATCTCATGTTATACCTCGACAAAGTATAGTGTGGCCTTGGCAACGTGAGGCGAAATGTTGTACCATCACTACAACAAATTTGATTATCAGGGACGAATAATTTCGTCATTTATAAATCAAATTTCGTCACTTAAAATCTTGTGAGACGAAAAAAAATTCGTCAAACAGTCGTCACTAAACGTGCGTCGCTAAAAGTATACAAAGACGATTTAGTGCTTCGTCACTAATAGTATTATATTAACTACAAAAATAAAAATCGTCTCCAAATGCATTAATATTTGTGACGAATTTATTTGTCATAAAAAGTTTAATTTTTTTGTACTTAATAGTATGTTTTGTCACTAAAAATGGTATTACTATCGACAAAATGATGTCGTCACTAATTATTTAGTTCAATTACTGACGACATTAATTGTCTCTAAAGTTATATGTATTTCATAGTTGAACAAATGTAGTTTCGTCACTAATGACTACTTTTTATATACAAAAAAATATTTTGTCCTTAAATGTATAAATTAGGGACAAATTTATTGTTATAAAAAACTTAATAATTTTGTGGTTAAAATCTATCATTTTGTCACTAAAAGTATTATTTTTACTGACAATATATATTGTCATTATTCATTATCACGATTAGTGACAATTACAATTGTCACAACATAAAAAAATAATTCGTATTCAATAAAAAAGAGGTACTAGGACAATACATTTAAATTGTCACTAAATTTAGTCAACTTGTAATGAACTAATTTATTTCGTGACGAAAAACATTTATCTTGAAAAGTTTAATATAGTCGTTGCTAAAAATTACTTTTGATGATAAAAAAATTTTGTCACTAATTACAAATAAATAATGACATTTAATATTTTGTATTGGTATTATTTATTAAATTGGAGTTGCCTAAATTAAAATTAAACATAAAACATGCTAGATAATAATAAAAATTCAGCCATGATCATATAATTAAAAACAACGAAAATTATATTGAGATAATATCTCATTATAAACTCCTTAAATAAAAGTAATATATGTCCAATAACAAGAAAATCTAATTGAAATATACTAAATATTATCCTAAACTTAGACAAATAATTAAAAGTTTCTTCCAAAGTAGCAATAATGTGGTGACACATAGCTTGCAATTGATTTTGATTCAATTCTCCCCTTTTATACCTGTGAAAAAAGAAATAAACAAAATTAAGATTTAATTTAAAGTCTGTATGCTAAGTTTAAAAGTAAAATATACAACACAATTCCTCTTTCATATGTTGTAATGTGCAGTTTTATAAGATTATTGGATAGATGGTCCATGGTATTACAATTCAATTTCTTCCATCTGGGAAGAGTTCTATTCAGTCTCATTTTCAGATACGACAACTACTTTTCTTCTAGGACCAATATGATTGATTGTAAACTATAATAAGTAATAATAATAATAAGATTTATGCTACGTGGGTGGGGGTTGATGTTACTTTTGATTCATTAGTTTATCCAAATGGACTTCATTTTGTTTTAGTTAACAATTAGTACAAGTGAGGCTTTGCCCTCATGGTTTATCCTACTTACCAAGCACAATAGTTCTATTATGATATAAGTAATCAATTTTTTTTGCATTCTTTGTACCAAGTTACTCAGCCCTATATATGTTCCTGCAAAGCATTTGCTTCAATAAAATTTCCTATTTTTAGTCTAAGACTAAGACCCCAACCTCTTTACAAACTATATGAAGTATTTAAGCAACTAAACTCATTAGTTAATCTCTTGCTCAGTTAAGTTACTAAGTAAATCTGCTTATAACTACTTGTAATTCAACAGTAAAAAGAATCACCTTCTATCATGCATAACTAGAAAGCTTACGTAGCTAGCAGTTGGTACTGGAGGAAGATTCACACCATGAAAGAAAAAATGTGACGTTGGTATATGCAAGATAGGTACTGGCTGACTAAGGGAGGTGAATACTCAATCACGAGGAGCTATATTGATATTAGAGGGCACCACAACAATTCACATATTGTTGAATGCATTTGGAGTGCAGTGGCTCAACTTAAACATAGATTTATTCTATGGTAAGCTGTCCAAGACAGATTGCTAACTAAGGAAAGGCTGATGAAGATGAACATCTCATTGGAGGAAGTTAATTGTTGTTTATGTGATACTCAGAAGCTGGAGACAGTCAAACACTTGTTCAGTGAATGCCCATGGATCACTGAGGTCAACAGGGGTGTTGAACAATGGACATGCTTGCCTATACAACTGGGGGAGGTGAAGGAAGTAATGCTGAAAATTAAAAGGAAGAAATGGAAGCTGTCTGAGAAACAAGTGATAGCTGCGAGTTGGGGGGCAATGATCTAGCATACTCGGAGATCCCAGAACTGAATTTTTTTCAAAAGAGTACATATACAAACAGCTGAGATACACACACAAATTAAGAGGGAGATTTTACATAGAATAGACATACTTAGTTCATCAAAGAGAGCTTGCAGATGTAGTGTTTTTCTGCAAAGGCTGAAAGTGTAACTAGTTTTGTGTCTTGTTAGAGGTTGAGATGCAGTTGTTGTGCTCAAGGGCTCTTTAGGTGTATGTTTTCGTTTTAGTAATGGTAATGTTTAGATGGTTACCAAAAAAAGATAGACATTATATTTCTTTTGATCTCCTACTCTCCTCAAGTTGTTGACTACCACATCATCTAGTAATGTACTAATTAACTTTACCTTTACAAAGTAACAGACCTCCAAGACAACTCCTAGGAGTAATATAAACTATAACAATAATAACATTCTAATTAAGAGATTAATGAATACTATCATGGAAATGATTTTTTACTACTAAGAACTCTAACAACAATTTCCAGGACCTTCCTTTGGAGGGTAACAGTAAAGCACACAAGTTTTTCCTAGTTAAATGATCTAATATGGTTAGACCAAAGCTGCAAGGGGGCTTGAAAATAAGGGACCATTGTGACACTTGCAATATTTGGTTTCAAGGAATTGGTTGTTCTAATATGAGTTGTTTACAGCTACTACATCATATACATACTGAGACACCCCCACTTTATGTCAAACTTCATTTTCTTGAATACCTATCAAACTAGTTGCCTCATATTACCAAATATTGCTATCAAAAATTAAGAAAAAGCATACCAAACCATCACTCAATGAACTCAGCAAGGAGTAAGAGACTGATAAGAATAGCAATTGTAACTCTATAATGTTCATATCCTACTCACATGGTCTTAAAAGCTACAAAATTTTGTAATAAGAAGGAAATCTCCTTTTTAAATCTCTAGCTACTAGCAATGCTTCCCTCTATAATGTACTATATCACTTTCTACACTTTTTCCAGTAACATTAGAAGCAACTGAAATTTAAAGTATTGGGCATGTTTAATATTGATCTGTTTAGGTAAGGTATTAACTTGTACATCATGATATAATGAATTTGTATAGACTACAACTTATTAAACATGAAGTTTGAGTTAGCAAATAAAATAGAAATATACCTTAAGTCTACCTTCTGATGGAGCGCTGCATCATAAAAAATTATATGGAAAGTTAGAAACTAAATGTTACATATTTATATATTTATTTTAAAAAATCAAATAGAAAATATCATATAAGTTTGCATTACTTCTAACCTTGATGGCGATGAGCGAGCAAAGAGTTGTATCTTCCTAAACATGTCTTCTTGGCGTGCTACTACAGTGTCCAACTAAGAATTTAATGCTTTTATTTGTGACTGTTGGTCTTGAATCTGAGATTGCTGGTCTAGTATCTGAGACTGTTGATTTTCTACCTCAGTTTCAGCTGCATTTAATCGTTTCTGTAAGTCATGTTGGGCACTAGCAGCTTCTTGTTTCACCTTTTTGAGAGAGTCCTCTAACTCAGCCGTTCTCCTTTGTGTAGCTCTTGTAGTATTATGTTTTGGACCATAACCAAGGCCTTTTATATATCCCGACTTTGTACCAAGAACAGTATCCACAATTTCATCAATAGTCATGGAAGACTCTCCCGAAGTATATATATCTTTCAAATCAATCATGTTGTTCTACATAAAATTATGAATACTATTTAAAGGAGAAGGAAAAACTTCTGAAGAATATTAATCAGACAAATGCAATGTGTATATGAAGTATAAATATTAATTTTCTTACATAACGAGTCTCAGCCTCTAGAGTCTTCACTCGTGTAATGAGTATGCTTGTAAAACTCAATTCTATCAGGCTCTACTCCTTCAGGTTTAGTCCCACCCTGTATAATAAGAAAATAATTGAAATAGTACTAAATTTTTATTAGTTAAAAGAATAAAAAGGGTATAACTTACCATTTCAGCATGAGCCGCTACAAACGCTTTTGACCCCATGAAATAATTAGATTTAAGCTTAGTTCTATTGACCTTGTTTATGTCGCATCGTTTCTACAAA
>NW_006238991.1:0-11630 GCF_000226075.1 Solanum tuberosum | reverse complement strand
AAAATACTGACCACAAGTTTCCATCTTCTTTAGAGGATCCTTGAGAAATAGTTTAGGAAGGAAGCTTGAAGAGATGAATGTATACCCCTGGTTGTTGGTTTACTAACAATTAGTTGAGCTGATGTACTAGTTTTTTTTTCTAGTTTATTAACGGTTGAAAATACTGACCACAAGTTTCCATCTTCTTTAGAGGATCCCTGAGAAATAGTTTAGGAAGGAAGCTTGAAGAGATGAATGTATACCCCTGGTTGTTGGTTTACTAACAATTAGTTGAGCTGATGTACTAGTTTTTTTTTCTAGTTTATTAACGGTTGAAAATACTGACCACAAGTTTCCATCTTCTTTAGAGGATCCCTGAGAAATAGTTTAGGAAGGAAGCTTGAAGAGATGAATGTATACCCCTGGTTGTTGGTTTACTAACAATTAGTTGAGCTGATGTACTAGTTGTTTGTTTTCTAGTTTATTAACTATTGGTAATAAGATTCCTATTCTCTTAAAGTTAAAAGAAAATATGAATCTCACAGAATAAAGAGAAAGAGATCAATGGTGAACTACTACTAGATATCAACAGATATAGATATAATCGAAGAGTTTGCCAAAAAAATAGATGGATGAGTAATAGTAGTATCAGAAAGGCCTTAGTATAATCACTACCATGTAATAAATTTACTAGAGTACAAAATCCTTACGTGACATCTAATTAGTGCTGCATCTTTGTCCTCTCTTGTGAGTTCCTTCCACTTGTTTGGAAGCAATAGAAAGTTTCGGGCAATTATCCCTAACTCGTTGGATAGTTTTGCTGATTGATCTGGTTTAGTTGGCCTTCCTTTGCCCAGTGGAATTTCTATTTTCATCTTGCTTCCCAAAGTCTTCTTCATTTTTTCAAGACCTTTCCCTCTAGTTTTGCCACGACCTTTCTTAAGTCTAGTGAAATCATCTGATGAAAAAAAGTCTGTTCAAAACACCACCTAAAATCTAAAAAGAAATAGTACATATGGCAGTACGGCACAAGATGAAGACTGGAACATTGGGAATTTTGCTTTATTTTGTTGTATCTTAAGAGACAACAAGGTCAAGAAATTTATCGAGAAACAAAGAGAATATAGGAGAGCTAATAACATTTATTTTGATCATTTAAATCATTCGTTGATTATAAGTTTCATGAATTACATAAAATGACATTGAATTCTAAAGTATAAATCACAGCACCTATTCATTAAGAAAAAAGATTCAAATTATACATATTGACAGAACAAGTACCTTTAGACACCTATTTTTTTATGTCATAACGAGCAACGGAGAGCTGGTAAAAAATAAAACAAGTCTAAGAGAGCTAGTAAAAAATAAAACAAGTCTAACTAATACAAGTTATCATGAAAAAATGATTATATGAAATATGTGACAGCATTTTCAACTTCTTAGAGTCAATTTTTGTAGCTTATGTAGTATATTGACAAAACAAAGTCACCTACAACTGCTCATACAAATGTTCAATGGCTTTCATGTTAAGAAAAAGACATGTGTGATTATGAGTGATATCATGAAGCAGTTCTTTTAAAATGTAAAAATAACTACATGAGTTAAATCCACAAATTCACACATCATCCGAGATTGAATAACTTTCACTAGAGTGAACAAAATCAATTTGATTTATCCTACTACTTCATGTTCCCAACATCATTCTCACCATCCTTAGATACTAAGCTAATGTCCATATATTTTCTTAGAAGTTTAACATTAATAGAAGTTTTAATAGGTAACATTTTCGATTCCAACTTGGCCAATAACTAAATAATTTAATAGTAATCAATATCATAAAACATATTACATGTATTAACATGAATAAGGTTATTTGAGTCATCCACTGATTGAGTATCTTGAGTCGTTTCCCCTGTAAGTGTAGTTTGTCTAAAGACACGTCCACCCGGTGCCATTGATTTACAGAACTCTACCAAAACACAATATGTAAATTTAGTATGTTCATAAGATATAAACTCAATTGGTTGAAAAAAAATATTTATACAAAAGCACCAACTATTGACAACTAACGAAAAATCTAAAAAGAACATAAACTATCAAACTGGAAAGTCTCACACACATTATTTATTAATATGAGTTTTTTTTATCTTCTTGTCCAAATATTAATTGAATTATTGAATCATCACTAGCAAATTAAAGAACAAGTATAACATATCAATGATAAATTTATGCAGGAAATGTCCAAATTTCAAGGCAAAAACGTTTCAGAAAACCTATATAAGCTAAAGTGTTAAGCAAAGGTTGTGGATTTGATAAATATTGAGCCTAGTGAAGAAATGCCTATTGGTTTCAACAATTACTATATGAAGACATATTCTATTGAGGTGTGTCATATCCCAAGTAATTCTACATTGATGGTAAGAAAAATCATCGAAGCAAGGTAGTTTGTTGTGTCATTACCAAATCTGCAAGAAAGCCTAGTGAAGAGACTAGGTAGTATGGTGTTTATGGGTAAGTTCCTTATCAAGAAAAATATAAGTAGCCATGATTCCAGCACCCAAAAGTTCCATGGGAAAGCCTCATAGTTCATCTCAATGTTCATCCTCAACATAAGTTTTGTCTTTGGTTGGCCTTGCAAAAAAGATTAGCCATTTTAGAAAGACTGCTGAAATTTGGGATATTTGTTTCTCCTTGTATTTTCTGTGACACAACTGAACAAACCATTGACCACATTTTCTTTGAATGCAATGTTACCCAAAAGTTGTGATCCAGAATGTTGTGCTGGATAGGTGAACCTAGATTGATCGGAAGCTGGCAGGGAGAGGTCACTTGAGCATAAAATGGAAAAAGAAAAGACTCAAGAAGTGAAGCATCATTAGCTGCGTATTTTCTATGGTAGTATCACTAATATGGAGGGAAAAGAACATGAAAGATTCCAGGTAGGCCACTCACTTCCACTCACTACCAGGAGACTAGGGTGGCAAGAGAAATAGTTGTCCATAAGGGGGAGGTTCCTGAAGTCATGGTAGTATGTTCTAGGTGTGCTCAACCATATGCCTCGAGGTTAACACCAAAAGAAGCCGCAAGAACTGGAAGGATTGGAGATCAAATTTTATACCAAATTGATTAGCTAAAATGTAGTAGGATAGTATTGACATCACTTGTAATAGATAGACAAAAGTGAAGTTGGTACATCAAATTGTATTATTATTTTTTGTCAACTGAAACTTATAAGAAATAGGGGTTAGTCCTATTTTATTTTGTAGTTCCCACTTTGGTGTTAATAAAATTTTCTTAACCAAGAACAAATTGCCCTACATAATATTCATCTATAAATATTTTGGTTTGGTTCATCTTCATAGAAAGTTCCATTACCCTATCTTAATTCTAAGTGTCAAGTTCCAGAAGCATAATGCGACAGACTTTAAATACTTGTTTTCACAATCCATGCGCTCTTCCCTAGAAATCTGAGGGGAGAACATCAATATACGACAAAACGAATGAGAAGTTGTTTAAATAGAAACTTGAATAGTGTTATACTTCACTAGTGTGTGTCACGCACCAATTGTAAGTATGCACACCACTTGAAACCGTAATCTACACAGTAAATTCGAGTATTCTTCTAAATGATCTTATGAGACAAAAATAAAGCAAGGTTAATGGAGGTGCCAGAAATAATCAATGAACAAATCATTCAATATATGATTACTGCACATAATGATCTGTTTAATTTTGTTCAAACATAAAGTGGGAAGACTGAAACATACCTGGTCTTCTTGTCCAGGTTCAGATATTCTTTCATTTTGCAATGAAACTTCTCAAATATATCGTGGTTATTCTGAAATTCTTTTGGAGCCAAAAACCTAAAAAAAGTAAGCGCCAAAAGATAGTTTCTTTCTCCATTTTTTGGCTTTCTGTACGTTCTTTGGTGGGAAAATTTGAAGAAGTGAAGGAAGTTGTGCCTCCAATTAACTCATTAACCCTGAAACTTAGGAAGTGGAGAAGTGCTCGACCAACCTGAGTTTTGCATATTATTAACATTAATAATTATTTTAATATATTTCAAAAGGGTATAAATGTCCATAACTAAGCATCTAGATAAATCAATTCCAAAATGAGCTTAACTCGTACATAGTGTCGAAACTTGAAAACGAACTTTTGAAATAAAATAAAAAAATTAAAAGCCATTTTTAGGGGAAAAAAAAAGGTCTCCTAAGAATGATAATACTCTTGCTTGTCTGTTTGAGTGCACATCAATCTTTGTGTTGTTTAGCTAAAATTTGCCCTAAAAATTAGCACAACACTAATTTGAATAATGAAATAAATCTGGTCAAATTTAGAATATCCAACACTAAGTTGTGAATGAAACAATACAAAAGTATAGATCATAATAGATGAAGGAAGTGGATATCATACATGTAACATTGAGCACATCTGTAAAGCAAGAAACTTAGCTGCATGAAGAAATTGGAAGCTCATCGGAGGAAGTAGAGACAATGGCTCATCGGAGGAAGTAGAGACAGTGGATCATCGGAGAGAGCTCAGGGATCATTATCAGTAGATTAGCTGGGAGCTTCAAGGAGGAGAAGATGAGAGACTCGAAGAAGCTTCCATACATCTATCAGATTTTTGGTGTTTCTTTGTAGAAAAAAAAATTACTTACTTTCCTAATTAGATAGCATACATTTGTTTGGGCCTGGTCCGGGTTTGGGCCAGACCATTTGCTTCTCAACTAAATAAGATTTCAAGCCCAAATTAAAATGTAAGAGAAGTTCACTATTTACCAATGTTTGGTGTGTGTATCTCCTTTTATGAGTCTTCCGTATAATAGTAATTTATTCTGATTTTGGTAATTAGTGTTCTAACTTCTGATTTTGGAATTTGGTTTTTAATAATTGTTTTTGATTTTGTTGTTGCTGCGGTTTTGTATATTATTTAATTGACGTTTGTTACGTATTGTTTCATTATGTATGATATGTATCGTATTGTATTATTTTAATGAATACTAACCCTACAAGAAAAATAGGGTATGGGGTAGAGCTTCTATAAAAAGTTAGGGTGAAGAATAAAATAGGATATATAAGTAAAGACAAAATGAAAAAGAATATTAAAGTAACTATGCGATCAAGCCAAATTAGACGCTAACACAAAATGGGAGTATTTTTCATCATGAAACTATTATTCAAAATGCCTTAAAAGGGTGGTAATTTGATGAGTTAAGGTCAATTAACTGTGATCAATAGTTATAAATAAATGTTTCCGTATGAAAACAACGTAGAATAAGTGAGGTATAATGTAATCACTAGTATGGTATGTAATTCAAGTAAAATTATATATTATATTAGTTGTAACGACAAGTTTGTTCGTAGCTAATGTATAGAAATTTAACCAAACAAATAGGTCAAATTGTATAACTACGTACAAATTAATTATATAGGATAAAGTTTGTGGGAATTGGTTAATTAAATTAACTATTATCTTGCTTCTCGAGTACTTTTCATGACAGTTTAGTTTAGTCGCAAGGATTCTAATAGGTTACCATAGTCCATCTATATTCAAAATTAAATTTATAATTTTGGATTAAATATGTTTGATGTGTTAAGGGACGTCATCTACCTTTAACATGTTTGATGTTTTCTTCAGCAAGGTGGAAATTTTAAATTGTTCAAAACTTTCAAATTGTAGTATGATGGTTCTTTCTTCAATCTTTGGTGATGCAACAGAGCGCCTATATCGTAGAGTTTATGATGTTGTACATTTCTTGTTGTTAACTTTGGCACTAGCATGAATTACACCAATCATCTCTCGAACATCAATGATAATATTTTCATCCATCACTAACGCCATGATTTTTTGTCTTTAAAATATTTTTTATGTGGACCGGGGTAACGGAGATGTGGTGAAAGTTGCAATAGTTGGGATCACTGATATTTTTGGCTTCATCTGATCACTTTGATTTATGAAGCTCAATGACCTTGGGCTATTGTCAAATTATTATATGCTTTGTTTTTTTAAAAAATACTCAATATTTGGTGTATTCTTAGCACTTTCTCAACAAAGGTATATTCTTTTTATATTAATTTCTTTGATCTTTGTTCTGCTCTTAATAATTTTTGTTCTCTTTTGTTCTTTGTTGTTCATTGCTTGCGTTTCCAATCTTGAGACTTTGTTTTATATTATCTGACTTATTTTGTTTGGTCATTTTTTCGAATTCTTGCATCTGGTCAATTTCTTTATTTCCTTCTCTATTATTTTAAAAAAATTGTACTAATTAGCATAAAATACACGTACAATGCACGTGTCTGAGAACTAGTATGAAAAAACATATGACTTGCCAAAATAATAAAGCTAGTATCGATTTTAAGTTTATAATGTACTCTAAATTGACATTATAATAGGAATATTTAGTATTCACAAAATAGAAAAAAAATAGCAACAACCAAAAGAAAGTTTATTAATGACATCTTCAAAAGATTTAAAAGACCAAAATAAAAATGAATTAGACTAAATTTAGAATTTTATGTAGTAGTAAAAAGATCTAAAAGACCAAAATAAACTAAAATAACAAAATTCAGATGTAATATATAAGTTTATTTTTAAATTAAAAAATAAATCGAATTGAATTATAAATACCTAATTTATTTGTGTGTCCATATCATAAATGAATAAACAAATTTTAATGTGATTAGCATTTTGTTTCCACATAACATTAGTTACAATTAGGTTCTTATTAAAACTGATAAAAATTATTTTAATCTTCTCTGAAAGAAAAAAGGCTACCCCTTTCATTAATTAAGGGATTGTGCGTGGTCTCTTGTTTTTCTCTCAGAAACGCCGCCGCAGCTGACATCCTAAGACGCCGGAGCTGACATCCTTAGACGCTGCATCTTTCTCTTCGCCTTCTTGGTTTGTCGCCATCAATTCTCTCCGGTAACTCTCTCGTTTACTTTAATTTAGTTCTCTCCTTAAACTTTGCTGTCCTTTTCCTCTATATTCAATAGAATACTGAGTTTTGATTTATGAAGTGATTTTCCATAAGTAGGGATTAAAATAGGGCAGGGTGGGGGCGGGATGAAACTCAAACTATTAAATAATTTAATGAGGTAGGACAGGTAATGGGTCTAAACTTTCAGCAGCAAATAATAAAGCAAAGGTTGCAAGTGTGGGTTTTCTTTCTTGGTGTTTGTTTGCGAGGCTGAATGTTGTTAGCCATTGAAATGTAAAATATTACTACTTTGATGGTATAAATTGTAGTAGTAACTTAATTCAACCTCTTGAAATATACCCCATGATGTACATTCAATATACTCCGAAATTGGTGTCTACTATGCTCCTGGACCTATTTTGAGGGGTGAGGTCTTTCATGGTATAGAGGCAGTCCGTAGGTTGGAGACTTGGTTGATTAAAAACTATGGATTCCAGCCACAATACGCTGTCCCCGAGCTGGGTGAGAAGAACTTCTGGAGGATGTTTGATGGAGGCCTGTACGAGCACTGCAGAAGAAAGTACAAAGCCATTGGAACCTTCATGAGTGTGTACTATAATTCTAAGAAAGGAAAGAAGACCGAGAAGGAGCTGCAGGACGCTGAGCAAGAGACGACTGAACTTTAGACCCCAGAAGTTGACGAGCCTGCAAATTGATCATAGACTAGTTAGTGTTCATGGCTTTTCTGCCTTTCTTATTTATGTAGTTGTGATTGTCTGAATTCTGTTAGTTTTCTTGGTCTGTTTTTCATTGCGCCTTTCAACATTTTCTAGCCTTGAGATTTTTTATTTCAAAAAAAAAATTAGCAGCCACAAGTGCCGAAAAACAGTTCTTTTTTACATTATCCTCAGCGGCTGCCAGTTGCCTCTCATTCAGATTTTGCTCCTTCTCGATAGTTGCAGCTTCAAATATTTTTCATTCTGTTGCGAGCTGTTTAAAATTCCACACTTCAGCAACACTTGATTCATTCCAAATTTGTTTAGAATTACTTGCGTCAATCAAAGATGGTGTAGAATGATCCGAAGTAATTTATTCCTTGCTTATCGTTACATATGGAGAAATATTTGAGGAAGTGCATTTTTCCTGGGCATATTTGCCAACTACCTGGTCTACATTCGTTTCTCCAGCTTCATTCTCTATCAATTGTCGTCCAAAATTTTCATCTCGCAACACATTAAACTATGTACCTTCAGCTACACAGTTACTTCCATCAAAACAAACATGTGCATCATTTTGATGGTGCAACTGGTTGTTTGGAGACTTAGAACCACCAGTTTTCCTGTAAGAGGCCACAATCCACTCATCACTAAAATACTGCAATGTTGTTATTTCCTTGTTCGTCAAAGAATTGCTTCACAGAAATAACATGCTTAGCTGCATTTTTCATACCTTCATCAGCTTCTTGAGGACCAGCAACGACACTGATTTCTCAGATTCAGTTGCACATTATTGTTGTCCAGATTTATCGAGTTTCGGCAATACAATCATGGCTGGATCAACAATATGAACACCATCTTGATAATCATCTAAAGTTCCAGCCATGACACATTGCTTTGCAACCACGAGAGTAATTGATTGCTGCTCCAAATTATTAACTTGCGACACAACATCCTCTTTTTTCTGTTGTAGATTTCCATTTTGAATTCTCTTTTTCATTGTTAGAACCATTAGTACCTCTTTTTTAGTAAGTGTTTCCCTTGCATCACCTTGCACTTGGTTATCACGTCTTCTACAAGATAACTTATTTCCTTCTGGGAAATCATCTAATAAATTCACCTTTACCTTTACCTTGAGCAACATTTGGCCGAGTTTGATCCTTAGTTGCTTTATCAACAACTATAGGCTTCCCTACGATTGAAGCTATGGAGAAAACAGAGACAGTATCGAACACACATGAGTTTTTTATAGTTGCTAAGTAATATTTAAATTCTCTTTATTTTGTGCAAAACTATTTTTTCATAATTTTACCTACATTGCTCATTACTAATCTAGTTTATGATACAATTTGAAAATTAGAGAAGTGCTTGTTAGTAACCTGTCTTATGATACAATGTGAGAATCAGAGAAGAAATTCTAACTAAGAACTAAACTAGACTAAATTAAGATAACTAAGAGATATTTTAATTGAGAAGCTCCAAATGAGATAAATGTGAACACAAATAGCCTTTCTCAGTGAGAAGGCTGAACTGAAAATAAAAAATTACACTTCGAAAAATTATGAAACAGCCAAACTAGTTATTAGAAACTATAGCCGTCTATTTGAAGCTCCGGATGTTATAAACTAATTGTAACTCCTTGACTAACCAAAACAGTTGTACAACCCTCATAGCCATCTGTACAACTTCTTAAGAAGCCAAAACTTTGATTAAATTTCAAATCGTATCAGTACACCCCACTAAAAATTTCCTTATCCTTAAGTAAGGAATGTTGAAACTCGAATCTTAACACATTAGCAACTTTCCTAGTAGCTTGCTCTTCTGTTAGTTGTTTAGATTGAGTAAAGAACTGTAAAGATGCTTGTTACCCTTTTGAATCATTCTTCTATGCAACACTAGACACAAAATTTATAAAGAACAACGTAGAAAACTTCAAGAGTTATATGTAGAAGGTATGTGTTAAGGTCCCTAGTTCTGGATCGAGTCGCTGGGCGAATAACCGAAAAGTCAGGTCCAATAGACAGGTCTAAGCCCCTGTTCTTGTTCCTTGACTTGCCTATGATTGCTGAAATTCGCAATTCATTCAGGGAATTGCAGACCTGGGAACTTGCTTGAGAAAGTTCCGAATCTCTGAAACTTGATAAAATCCAACTTATTTTATTAATAACGTCAACTCTCTTAAATAGAGGTTTACAATAGCAAGAGTCCTAATAAATTAGAAATAGCAAAGGCCTATAAAACTAAAATAATAAGAATCCTAATCCACTCAGAAAGTCTGTTCGACTAAAACAACTAAAACAATAATTCAGAAATATTAATCATTCTTGCGTCTGTAATATTGTTTCCCGACAAACGCATCAATAACAGTATGATGCAACACTATTCTAGACTCTCACTTGTTTTCCCTACTGATTCAGATTGTTCACCTTGTTGTATAGCCACCTAAATTTATTGTTAATAAAAATGTTAACATGAAAACATATTGCTCTTGTTTACTTTATTCCTGCTAATCCTTCCCCATAAAGACAGATTTCTCCAAGATCAACAGGTAAACACCTAGAAGCTTATTTCTGCTAGTAGTCTATCATTGATGGAATTTTTTTTTTCGTAATTATTTTATTTTAAAGAATCTTGTATGTGCTTCTTCTATGATATTTAACTGATAAGTGATGTGTTTGTGCAGTTGATCATGGATAGAGGCTGGATGCATGAAGCAAAGTTCTCTAAAAGATATGTTGAGGGTGTCCAATCTTTTATGCAAATTGTTCGGTCTCACTTTGATCGAAATTCTAAAGTTTGATGCCCATGTCAAGATTGTTTAAATGTATTTTTTTCAAACACAAGAAGTAGTGTATGACCACCTGTTGATAAAGGGAATTATGGGAAGTTACGTGCAATGGATATACCATGGGGAACAATCCCAAATGAGTTATAACGATGAAGTGATTTACAATGAAGATGAAAATGAAGAGCATGACAATGACGACGAAATTCACACTATGTTAGAAGAGGTTAGTGAAAAATCATTTGTCAATTTTTCGGAGGAGACAACAACCGATAATAATGTGTGCTGTAATATGAGTGAGAAGGAAGCCAAAAGGTTTGACAAATTGCTGGAAGAAGCTAAATGTGAACTATACCCGGAATGTAAGAAATTCTCAAAGCTTTCGTTTCTTGTGAAGTTACTACACTTGAAAGTGTACAATCAATGGAGTAATAAATTGTTTGATATGTTACTGGAGTTACTAAAAGAGGCGTTGCCTACTGGTGAGATACTTCCTAAGTCATATTATGATGCTAAAAACATGTTACAAGGTTTGGGATTAGGATACATTTCGATTAATGCTTGCAAAAATGATTGTGTGTTGTACTGGGCTGAACATAAAGATAGACAAGAGTGCCCACATTGTGGTATTTCGAGGTGGAAAATTGATAATGGAAAAGATAAGAAGATTCCTCATAAAGTCTTGCGGTATTTTCCATTAAAGCCTAGACTTCAACGATTATTTATGTCTAGTAAAACAAGTGTGGACATGAGCTGGCAGAAAGAAAAACATCTTGATGAGGAAAATGTGTTAAGACATCTCGCTGATTCTGAAGAATGGAAAGAGTTTGACAAAAATCATCTGTGGTTTGCACAAGAACCTCGTAATATTAGACTCGGTCTTGCAACTGATGGTTTTAACCCATTTGGTAACATGAGCACATCGTATAGTATGTGGCCTGTTATTCTTGCTCCTTATAATCTTTCTCCTTGGAAATGCTTTAAGGATCCATTTATGATGATGTCACTGCTTATTCCCAGTCCTCAAGCACCAGGAAAGGATATTGATGTTTATTTGCGTCCTTTGATTGATTAGCTGGAAGAGTTATAGAGTGATGGTGTAGAGACATTTGATGCATCAACTGGGAAGTGCTTCAAGATGCATGCTGTTGTTTTATGGACTATAAATGACTTTCCAGTTTATGGTAACACTACTAAAAAAATTGTGAATACCGACCTATAAATA
>NW_006238990.1:2136201-2156624 GCF_000226075.1 Solanum tuberosum | reverse complement strand
TATATATATATATATATATATATATATATAAAAAGAATATTGAAGGTTTTTTTATTTGAAAATCAAATTTTTTTTTAAATAGGTATATTATTTCTTGAATTTGTTTTGTTTTTGGGATATGTATTTTGTTGTAATGTATTTTTTAGACGAATAACTTGTTTTGTATGAATCTACATAAAATTGACGATAAATTTCTGTTTGAAAAGGCACATAGTTTACAATCAGCATCTTATATATAAAAATTTCATAAATCGAAAATCTAAAAAAAATTGTTAAACTAAATCAAGTTTACATGTTTGTATATAATTTTTATACCGAATGAAATGAATATACCTTGTTACATATTAATTCACACGATAAATTCAAAAGAAGTATCATTTATCGTATGTAATGAGTATATCATATGACGTTCCTGGTTAACTTTAACTAATACTTTTGAGAGCAATTTATAAACCAATTTCATACATTATATAATAATATTTTTTGATAGCCAACTGCATGCAATTTTTATTTAATGTCAAATTTGATATCGGATTGACTTCAATTAAGCTGATAGATCGTATATAAAATAATCATTTAGGGGTCGTTTGGTTACTGTATAAGAGACATTTTATTCATGTATAAAAAGTTGCATTAACTTTACTGTGTTTGGTAGAAGTTTTGTATTAGGTATAAAAGTCAGCATAACTTATACCACGTTTGGTTGGTAAGAATTTAAATGTTGTATAAAAGTTATTCATGTATTAATTTATACGGTGTTTGGTTGCATTTTTGTAGTCCTACATAATTAATACCAACATAACTTATGAGGGAATCTATGTATAAAGTTATGCAGGGTAGAAGGTGGAATAAGTTATGTGGGTATTAGTTATACATGTATTAAAATGATAGATTACATATTTACCCTATTAATTTATTTTTTATTTTTTAATTGGAAACTTTACTGTTTCCTATATACGTTTGTTGTTTTTATTTCTTTTTATATATANNNTTATTTATGCAAATATAAATATTTTTTTAATATTAGAGATTTGATTGTATATTTTTTGACGGTACATATGCTAATCAAATATTAGCATTATGCTGGAGTTGTTCTATCAGTTTAGGATTTTTTTGTTTCCAAATTAGATTATTTCTAGTTGTTTTTGTTTTGTCTATTTTGTTGACCGACTTGGTCACTCTTGGACCTTGTTTGGACACATTTTTATTTGATGAATAAATGGACATTGTCCAATGTTGATTAAAAAAATAAAAATATTAGCATTGTATATTATTCAATATATTCCACATTTTATTAACATGTATTATTATTTTGTAAATAATATATATTAATAATTTACTACAAGTTTAATATAATAGTTAATAATTCATGTATTGTAATCTCTACATAACTAAATAATACCTACATAACTAATATCCACATAGCTAATACCCGCATAATTAAACCCTGCATAACTAATACCTGTATAACTAAACCCTGCATAACTAAACCCTGCATAATTAATACCTGCATAACTAAACCCTGTATAACTAATACCTGCATAACTCTAACCAGTAACCAAACGGCCCCTTAGTGTATGGAATGAACGTGTAACCTGATTGCGTCAATTTTCCTTGAACATGTTTAAAAACTGAACTCGACATATTTTATTAAAATCAAAAGGCAATAAAAAAAATTCATAATTCATCAACAATTAATTAAATGGAAGGAGAAAATTAACTTTATACAAACTTACTAATGGATTCAACTTTTATACACTTTCTAAACACCTATTCAAAGTAAAATAGTCACAAATTTGTTGGGACATCAAATTTCATACTTATTTGATACAATAAAATGCTTATCCATATTGAACTAAACTTACTAATGGATTTCAGCTTTTTTTACACTTTTTAAACACTAATAAAAAGTATAATAGTCCACAATTTTATTGACACATCAAACTTCATACCTATTTCACACGGTAAAATATTAATACATATCAAACTAAACTTACTAATTGAGACTAACTTTTATATACTTTCTAAACATTAATATTATTGTAAATTGATACCTAAAGTTCAGTACTAAAAATATGTACACAAAAAATATAATCAATAGAGTTGAGTAAGGTAGTAGTTGAGCATGATGGTACAAGCAAAATTCGAAAGGATTTTCTTCATAGTCTTGACTTCTTCCACTTGTTGCACTGAGTATTCTAATGTAGTATAAGTTGGTGTGTTTTAAATAACACAATTAATGATGGCTTATCCAACGTCTTTTCTTTTTAATCTTCACCACCTTCCTTATTCGTTGAAATTGAAGAAGAACTTGAAGTCATACTTCCTATAGCACTAACTCAGTTTCTTAATACACTAGAATTTAGCAAGGAAGCAATTAGAACATAAACATAAAAACCATCATTTTTTGTAGCTTAGAAAGAAAATATAAAGGAAAAAAGATCAAAAATATCCCTCAACTTTCATTTATTAATTGACTTTATCCTTATCGTTAAAGTAAAGTTATTCTTACCCATGTTGTTACTATAATTATCATTCATACCCCTCAATTGGATGGAAAATCCTAAATCACTTAAAAATACCCAATTTCCTTTTTTTAACCTAAATTCAACCCACAAAATCAAATTCATATCTAATTAAATCCCAAACTCATCTCTTTAATCATCTTCTTAACATATACTCCCGGTCATCTCTTTAATCATCTTCTTGACATATACTCCCCCAGCACAGCCAATTTGCATCAACATCAATTTCAAATCCCCAATTTGCATAAACAACAATTTCAAATTCAATATCCACCAAGCTCCACACAACTCAAAGATGGCATCAGCTCTGTTTTCTGCACCAACTTTCAAAAGTCTCGGACCTCTCAATAATAAACCCACACACTCTTCCATCTTCCTCAACAAATTGATCGCCTTGAAATCCATAAACAAAAAAATTCAAAATCTCGCTGTGAAAGTTGAGCTCAAACCATCAATTGTCATCCGTTTGAGCACTCAGCTTATAGTTTTCCTTGAAAGATTCGTTTTCTTTAAATTCCAGAGAGAAAATGTTGCAAAACAAGTGCCGTCTCAGAATGGAATCTCTCCCTCCAAAGCTGGAGATGTTAAGGCTAAGGAATATATAAGGTTGCTAAAGTCTAATGACCCAATTGACTCCAACACTGGCTATGGAAAGCTTATCTTTAAGCTGAAGTATAGTAATTCAAAATAAACTAATAATTCATGATCTTGAATCGTCATTCTAGTTGAGTAACACGATGCATACAAGGAAAAAGGAGATAAAGAAGATAGAAAAAATGGGTTTGGGAATTTAATTTGTAAGAATTCATTTGGTTTAGCGGGTCGGATTTGGATAAAAAGAGAAAATAGATTAATTTCAATTGAAATTAGGTAATTTTAGTTGATTTGACATTTTCTTATCCGATTGAGGGGTATGAATGATAAATAAAATAATGACGGGGTAAGAATAACTTTACTTTAACGATAAGGATAAAGTCAACTAATGAATGAAAGTTGAAGGATATTTTTGACCATTTAAATTATACTTATTAACTTTTTTGATAATCTTAAAATTAATTAAAAACATAGAACAAGAGAATCCAAGAAATGAAAAATATGATTAAAATTTCCCAAATGAAAATAAAAAAATAAGAATAAAAAAAAAGAGATGGAGATGCATATGATAGTCATGGGATAAATATGATATCTTTTGGAGAAGAAAAACGATTAGAGATTTCGAAAATTCTTTTATTCTTTTTGAAAATATTATCCTCAATTTCTTAGAATATAGTAACATAATTATATTAATTATCAATTATCTCAAAAAAAAAAAAAAAAATGAACTCCCATTATTTTGCTCCTAAAAAATAGAAACTACCATAAAAAATAAATAAACTCCATTTAATACAAGATAATCATATATGTTTGGAAGTGTAATTAAACTTTTTTTTCAATAATTATTAAAAAGTATATTTATGACTTGTAATATAGTGATTTTAAGATATAAGTGGCGATTTCTCCTATTTTTATTAGTGAAATAGAATTACTACTATATATAATAGGCTACAATAACATAGTTATTAAACGTCATGTGTGCTTGAGTTATGTGTTTTTCATGTGGTTCATTTCGAAAAATTTAGTATCCTCTCTACTTTAATTTATTTGTCTTACTTTTTTAAAAATATTTTTTCTTTATTTAAAAATTACATTATAAATATTATAAATCACAATAATTATCAACTTATATTTTTTTAATTATATATTTAAAAATATATATTAATAGCACTATAAACTCGCAATTATTTACAACTTAAAATATTTTACTATCTAATATTCTCTCTATCCTAATTTATATAACTCATTTTCCTATTTAGTAAGTCCAAAAATGACATGTTATTCTATTCAGTAACAATTTAACTTTAAAATACTCAATTTACCCTTAAGAAAAATTACTTATAGTCATACAAACATCTATTACTTATTTCAAACCACAAATTTCAAAAGTTTGTCTTTCTTTCTTGAACTTTATTTCAAGTCACACTACATCATATAAAATGAGATATAAGGAATAAGAGGCTACAAACACATACTCCCTCTGTCCACTTTTAATTGTCACGTTACGCTTTTCGAAAGTCAATTAGACTAATTTTCAAAGTTAAATTAGATTATATTAATTCGATATTTTAAACAAAAAATTTAGATATTCAAAAACTATACGAAAACTAATATAAATTACTACTTTTTGCATATCAATATGATGAAAAAATACATCATAAAATGTTAGTCAAAGTTATTATCGTTTGACTCTAAAAAGTATGATAATTAAAAGTGGACGGAGATAGTAACTCTTAAAAATATGTTAGATGTTTAAAAATCACTATAAATTGCATAATTAACAATTTAAAATATTTGTAAAAAAACATGTCAAAAACCTAATTTACTCCTAGAATTCTATCAATAGCACTTAAATTTGAACAGATGGAATAATATGTATTATTTGAAAATTACATAAAAAATACTAAAAATTACAATAATTAACAACTGAAAATATATAAAAATTCATATACTAATTTGGTTGACTCTCCTAATTTCATTTATGCCACATAAATTTTAAAAAAAAATAACATATATTATTTTAAAATGACGTTAAATAATACTATAAATCACAATAAGAATAATAAGTTAAATTATTTATTAAAGGAACATATAAAAATCTGATTGACCTTTTAAATTCCATTTATGTCCCATAAATTGATATAGATAAGAAATTTTACATATATAATATATTTTATTGGGATAAGGGTCTGAAAAATATCCCAACTTTGGTGGAATTTGCTGTTGCGATACTAAACTTTCATGAGGACCCTATTACCTCCCCTAGACTATTTAATATCGTATTTTAAACATATCTATTTGTCCACGTGGACATAAAACATAATGCAAAATTATAAATAGTAATGTATCCACGTGGGCACATATATACCTTTAAAATACACTATTAAATAGTTCAGGGGATAAAAAAATACGCTATTAAATAGTCTAGGGAGGTAATAGGTCCTTATGAAAGTTTAGTATCGCAACAACAAATCCGACCAAAGTTGGGATATTTTTCAAACCCTTATCCCTATTTTATTTGATTAATTACGCTTTTAAGTGTTACGTTATTTTTATTACAATATATGACATAATTTTAGCTTTAATAACATTTGATATAAATCTGTATTAAAGTTGTATTAAAATTGTATATTAGGTGAAGTTCTGAGAATTATATTAAAGTTGTATCAAAATTGTATTAAATATAAGCAATCCATGGTCTGGTGATAGTGATTACAAAAAAGAAGAGGTGAAGCCCTGAAAAATTCTATTAAAATTGTATTACAATTGTATAAATATAAATGATAGTCATAATACAATACGAATTTGATATTATACATTACTATAAATTCGATATTCATTATTTCTGAACAAATATAATACATATCTAACAATGTAAACTAATTTAAATAGTATCGGAATGTTTGAGATTCACATATAATACTTATAATATATTTGTATCAAAAATATTTTAGTTATATATTAGGTGAAGTTCTGAAAAACTGTATTAAAGTTGTATCAAAACTGTATTAAACATAAACGGTTGGTGGTCTGGTGGTGGTGATTTACCGAAAAAGAAGAGGTGAAACTCTAAATAATATATAATAAAGTTATTTAAATTGTATAAATATAAACGATAATTTAATACAATTCGAATTTGATATTATACATTGCTATAAATTCTATAGCTATTATTCCAGAACAAATATAATACATTTCTAACAATGTAAACTAATTTAAATAGTACCTGAATGTTTGAGATTCAATATAATACTTATAATATATTTGTATTAAAAATGATTTAGTTATATATTCACCACATGCATTGAAACATGCCTATAATATGTATAATATATTGAAATCAAAATGTATTGTAACTGTTGTTTATTTTTCTCTCTCATTAACGGTACTAAAATATGTTATTGTATTTAAAATATTATAATTATATATTCAACACATGCACTGAAACATGCCTATAATATGTATTAAATATTGAATTCAAACGTATTACAATTGTTATTTATATTTATTTATTTTATTAACTAGGCAATTTGCCCGCGCTTCGCGAGGTCATAAATAATTGTATTTAACTTGAAAAATAATCCTTTACTAATATCCATACATTAAAAATAATGAAAAAAAATAGGTTCTTAAAAAGAATATTAGCAATAAACCAACATGAATCTGATTATTTTTCATCATCACATTACTCAAGAACCTCTAATGAATGAATTATTTACGATAAAATAAATCATTGGTTCTTTAATCAACATTAAAAGGAAAATAAAGATGAAAGTAAGAATATATACAAAGGCATTTTGTAAGAAAAAGAACACATTTAAGTTGCATAGATTATACAATTGTGATATATGTCTTAGGAAAAAATTCAAAAATTTGTTAACAGATTCAAAAAAAAAAATTAGGCTTGAACATGAAAGCAATTATATCTTTTGAACTTGCACAATGAATTTCTTCAATTGATAAGCGAAAAACTTCATATCTATGTGAAAATAAATAATATGTAAGCTTATATATAGTACTTTCAAGTTATAGAATTTTATATAGAATATCAAAACATGAATTCTTGGAACTGAGTATCATAATTATTTTTTGCACAATGAATATACCTACTATATGTGTATGTGTTCAATATAACCAATGACAATAACTTTGCAGAAACATAAACAACAGAGTTTAAAACACGTACTCAAAAATAACAACTTTGCAGAAGCATAAATTAATGACTGTAAAAAAAATATCAGGATCTGTAACAGTAGAATGAAATAGAAAGGCGAAAAAATCGAATCCACTGAATGCACAGCGTCCCCTTAAGAAAATTATTCCCCTATAATACCCGAGATTTAAAGAAATAGATCCTCTCAGGATGGATCAATTTTATTCAACAGTGTATTGATACAAAAATAATGGTGTCATTGAGCCACTCAACATGAATAAAGTACATGAATATTTAATTGTGCAGAAGTAGAAGTTTAGAATTTTTATTATTTTAAAATGAGAGGAAATCCCTCTATTTATATACAACAAAGAATAGTGTGAATAAATGTTTATTGTGCCTTATCGGAAAGGTCACAACTCTTTGGAAAAGTCATAACCCTTCGAAAATGTCACAACCTTTCATAAAGGTCGCAACTCTTCATAAAAATCACGACTTTTCATAAAAGTCACAACTTTTCATGAAATGGGAAGGTTAGTTTTAAAAATAAATAAATTAAATGGGAATCCTGATTTGTGGTGGCGCCATGTAGGCGAGCCTAGGGTTCTCTTATATATATATATATATATATATATGAATTATGATGTCCATATTTTTTTTTAAATAAAATGTTAATCTTCAAAACATTCTTAAACATTAACATAATTAAAATTTAAAAAGAAATGAGAGAGACAAAAATTGGCTGATGAAAAGACAAGAATGAAATAGAGAGAAAATGATGAAAGAAAAAAGAAAGAGAAAGAAAATGACGTAAATATAAGAAAAGGAGAGAGAGAAAATGACGAAAGAAAAGACAAGAATAAAAGGGAGAGAAATGATGGATGAAAAGAGAAAGAGAGAAAGAAAATGCATTAATAGAAGAGAGAATATAAAGAAAACAATGTTTTACTATTTCTGGTAACGAAACTAATGCTCTTTTTAGTAATAATACATATTATACCATAATTCATAATTAATATATTAAATTGTATCATTCATATAAAATGGCCTATAAAGAAAATAACATATATTGAATTCACGTTATCACAAATTCCTATATCTATTTGAATAATGATTCACACATTGGTAAACATTATAGTTGTTATACAACTTATATATAACCAGTATAAGTGATTGTAACGTTTGACTTAGTTGAGTAATGTTTTTGTAGTTGAAACAAAGTTAATGATATTATGTTGCTATCCATTATGAGAGATTACTTTTTTAAAGCTTGATTTATAATTAATAAAATTGGATGATTTTACTAGATAATAAAAATTGAAGAATATGAATAGTACTTCATATTTTTTTTATAAAAAAAAATACATTCAAACAACCAAATACTCTTTGGAAAAATTATAAACAAACACAATCTCCAAAATATTTGATTTCTATGGCAAAACACCTACAGTTATTTTAACTTACATTTCATCGCAAAAACATGTTTACAACTTTGAGTTTTGCCATCCTTGTGAACAAAATTGTATAGAGAAACCACCTAAGATCCTATCTTCATAACATAATTTGTGCTTCTTATGGCCCGTTTGGCCATGCGATATATGATATGGAATCATGCTATGGTATCATGATATGGAATCATGCTATGGTATCATGATATGGAATCATGCTATGGTATCATGATATGGAATCATGCTATGGTATCATGATATGGAATCATGAGATGAAATTGAAGTTTTGTTTGGACATGCGATATGAAAATTTTGTGTTGTATATTTTCTCATAAACATAAAAATTTCATAAGTTGTAAAACTATTAAAATAGCTCCAATTGTTTATTCAATCTTATCAAATAAACAAAAAATTATAAAATCGCATAATAAATTATTACAAAGTTATTTGTTCTCCACTTAAGTAATTGTTTCATCTAACTTTAATTTAATAAAAAAAATTGAACATAAATTGTAGTGTACTAGTCTTTAATATAATCCTTCCACATAGTACGTACATTTTCCTCACGTTGAACTTGCATTTCTCGATCATGTGTCCGAGAAGACTAACCAACATTGTACTTTGAGCCATTTGTTGGTCAATATCCTCCGCAACTATATCTTCATGTTCATAGACCATAAATATTCCATTACTACTTTGTTATTCTCGCAAATAATTATGTAACACTGCACAAGCTATGACAATTTTCACTTGTGTATCAATATCATAATGGTTCATGCCTTGTTTCTGTATTCTAAATCTATTTTTCCAAGCTCCAAAAGTCCGTTCAATCACATTGCGCAGAGATGAATGCCTATAATTAAATAGTTCTTTGGCATTTTGAGGCTCTCTTTCACTTCCTCGATAATCTTGCAAATGATAGCGTAGTCCTTTGTATGGAGCTAAAAATCCTTTTGTGTTTCGGAAACCAGCATCAACAACATAATATTTATCTACCAAAACACATTTTATAAAGAATTACTAAAAGCATATGTGACGTAAATGAGACAGCTTTGTGTAAATATATAATATTTATTCTAAGGATGTAAGTTAAAGTTACCATGTGGCGGAAATGAAAATTGTGACGTTGGTTCAACAAGTGCATTCTCAAGTACTTTACTATCATGTGCAGTACCTTCCCAACCAACAGCAACAAAGGTAAATTGCATATCAAAATCACAAGCACATAAGACATTTTGTGATGTTCTTCCTTTGCGATTACGATATGCTTGTTGCACCGCTTTAGGAACCTCCCCTTCTATATATGTTATATCAATCGCACCAACACAATCCTACCAAATAAAAAATACATCAATATTAGTTTAGTGAACATAAAATAAATTGAAAGCATTATAGAATGCACTTCATAAAAATAATGTTTGTAAGAGTAATAAAAATAGTGCTTCCAAGACAATGCAAAGTCATAAAATAAATATTATCTCTTTAAACAAAGTTGATAGGAAATATGTAACTAAATACTAATAACTTACATATAAAATATAAATGTGCACTTATTAAGGCCATAAAATAAATTTATTAATGTGATTGAAATTTTACCTTAAACCAAGGCCAAAATCGAGTATTATGTTGAATTTTGGAATGTACTCCAGTCATATTTTTTTGATTGTGTAAATGTTGGTGCCATCTTGCTAATTGCCTCGGCAACTAGTTTTACATGCCGGTTAATTGTTTCAAGTGAATGTTGAAAAGTTTCACAATCGTGAGGTGTGAGTTAAAGTGACTATATGCCGGTGAGAATAATAAATTTTATGTCGGTGAGAATAATAAATTTTAAAAAGTAATGATGTGATTATAAATTTTATTTACATATGAAACAAATGGTTAGTAGATATAAATGTGGGGTTGTTTTAACAAAATATAAACTCATGGATCAATTATTGTATTAAAATATCTCAAATCATGATATCGAATCACCATATAATTCCATATCATGGTTTTTGAAGAATATGGTATCACCTCTCATGATATGGAATCATGAGATAGAATCAGCGTAAAATTGCATGTCCAAACGCTGATTCCATCTCACTATACGATATCGTGATATGGTATCGCATGGCCAAACGCCTACTTAATAAATAAATAAACGGATAAAAAATATAATATTTGCTCCTAGTGTTTATTTTCTTTAAATAATAATCAATAGGTTAAATTTTAAACCTTACAACATTTAAACCTTGTGCATGAGAATAAGTAGTTGAACCTATCATTCTAAACGTTCCACAACTGTACATAGAAGAATTAAAATTACAAATTAAGAAGTAGCTAATGGCTAATTGACAAGCTTGATACGTAAGCAGTGTCATAGATGTTGAGAATTGATTTCACGTATCAGGATACTTCATCCAATACTAAGTACCAACGATCGTTAGTCAGTAATATAACCCAACTAAGTGAGTTGTGGTCGAATTCCACAGGGAGTGGTACGTATTTGAGAATCAATAGAAAAACATGAATATGTTCAAGTCAATCATAGGTAAAAATATTTACGAATAAAAGCATGGTTCAAGTTTGGGGTGACACAAGTGTCAAATAACAGGGGGCTTTGATTTCAAATATCAGCTATAACAACAAATAACACGAAAATAACAGGTATAGAGACGGGTTCTAGGGATGTGATTGGATTATGGGCTAAGGTAGACAGACGGGTGATTGCAATTAATAGTAAATAGTTGTAAATCAATGAATAAGCTAGACTTTAGTGGGGATAAACTTTCTCTCGAACAATTTACCCCGAATCAAATTGTCTTCCCTCGAACACCAATAAGCAGCAATTAAGAATAGCCTACGCTTTAGTGCATTCACTCTCTCGAGCTGAATGTGTGGAAAAGGGTTTAGGATTTTCTCTCTCGAGCTGAACCCATGACAACCCAATACCCACAGACTATCAAATCAATAATCTTGGTTTTAAAACCTCTCTCTCGAGCAAGCCAAAAACACGAAGGTAGAGTTGCATTTGCAACACCAACCCTTTAGATTAAGCCACAATTACTGAATGAAATCACTTTTAAACAGTATTTAAACTATCAATTACCAATACCCAGCAGCTAAATCAACTCATAATCACATCCCAAGAATTGGAGTTTTAGCTAGATAAAAAAATCATTACCAAATTGTGTTTCCATCAACGAGGTAAGATTAATTTCGTCTTTACAAATGTCAAGATTGAAGAATCTCAAAGACCCACTTCCAATTTCTCAAAAATGGAAATCTTCAAATCTTCAAAGCTAAGAAAATATTGTCTTAATACTCTCTGTTCTAAGCTCTCCAAAAAATGATTCTAAATTGAAAGGTAGATAGATAGATAGATGATAGATAGATACTAAACTAAATATTCAAAAATGTATTTATAGTCGTCAAAAATGTGCTGCGAAGGACCATTCAGCGCAATAAGTCGGGATCGCCGATCCACTCGGCGATCCGTCCTTTGGTCAATTTCATCGCCTTTTTGCTTTGGCCTTCAACAACTTCAAGTTCTGTAACTTTGGGTGATATAGCACTGCATCGCGGAACCGTTCGGCGACTCGCCGACTGCTCCTTTCTATCACCGACTTGATTTTCTACTTCATGGCTTGGCACACTGGAACTTTAGGCGAGATCATGGCCATTCAGCGACTCGCCCAATGGGTTAGGCGATTATCAGACCTTCTTTTCTTCGTTGTTTCAGCTGTCTTATTCCTTTTTTTCTCATTAGTGTCCATGCTTTGTTCCTCAATCCAACTACCTGAAAATCAAGGATTTACACCAATTATAGGCACAAAATATGCATTTGAAGACACTAAATCTATTAAAATAAAGCCCAAATGAGTCCAAATCGTGGACTCATCAACACCCCAACTTAAACTTTTGTTTGTCCTCAAGTAAAACTCAAGTTCAGAAGTTCAAAAAAGATGTCTCAAACAGTGCTACACAAGACTCAATCATGAATGCACACAAAAGACTCAACTTACTCATGCAAGGATCAACTGTGCACTCAAAGATTCAAGTTGTGACTCACGATTATCAAAGATTCTCAAGTTCACAATACTTGCTTCAGATGCAAGTTCAAGCTCAACAAAGGTACTCAAATGCCCTCACACAAAGAATGATTCCATATTCACACACAACGGTTTACAATTTAAAGCTCCGAAATCAAATGCAACACTCACACTCACAAAGATGAACACAATGCATGATTTCACCCATAGGTTTGCCCTTATTTTCCAACCAACAATTGTTTCAGCTCACTCAAGATTAAAAAAAAAGAATGTCTTTTCAAGGCTTGTAACGGGACTGAGTGCAAAGGTATGGTCATTTAGGCTCAATGGTTGTAATCCTCATGAAATGTGGTGTGAACAACACTTTCTTTCCTTTTCTTCATCATTTTCATTTGTGCTCACAAGTTAGCCCATTATTCACTTTCCATGGATTGTTGGAAACTCTATTTCTTTATACTTTCACAACTTTATTCCACAATTTTTTTCATTCTTTTCTTCTTTTTCTCTCTCTTTTTTTTATATGGAGGGTTTCCATCTTTCTCAAAGCCATGGGTCAAAGAGGACTTCTTTGCACTTCTTGATCTACCTTTTCTTTTCACCACACTCCTAACTTAGGCTTTTGGCCTAAGTTGGATATTCACACAAACCACAAATCATGAGGATTATGGGTAATGGATCAAGAACGGTCACAATTCCATCAAGTTTCTTCCAAGAAAAGGTTAAAGATCAAAGGGTGTTCAAGCGGTGTTCACACACTCACAAGGTAGACCACAAAAATAGGTATAATGTCAAATTGGTTCACACTCTTCAAAGTTGCCTAAGATCATCTCAAGAGATAGCATCACTTAGTCAACCGGACCAACGGGGCAAATTCTAGGTGTCATCACACATGGTTCACGGTAAGCTCATCACACACAAGGCATTGACACCAATGTCAAACAAGACTCCATTCTTTAGTGTGCAATGTTCATCACAAGAGACTCAATTCGATACTTGGCTAGACACAACGAGATACAAAAAGTTCACATATTGTCTATGCACTTCATTTGGCCTCATCGTAGCCGCACATTCATTTTTGTTCGATTATGAGCACTCAAGTCATCAGTATTGATCAAGACCGATACTCAAATTTGCAAGAGAACAACCACATTCAAACACAAACAAGAGGTGTCACAAATTTTTTTCAGAAGGGTCAAAAATCATTTACAATTAAAAATAAGGAGCCACATGCTCAATCATCCACAAAAATAGTATAAAACACAATTATAGCTCAAAACCCAATATATACACAAAACCATAAGTCACAAAAGGTCACAAAAGGTGGGCCTCATCCCACCACAAATAAAAAACATTTATCCTCAAATACAAGCAAAATAATATCCAAAAGTCAAAAAGTAAGACAGAGAGGGAGGTAAAGAGGGATCCTGTCTAAACAGTCGCTCCATCTGTCGGAGCATTAGTGCCCGGAGTCATATCCATAGTATCATCCACTCTATTAGGGTCAGCCAAAGGCATATCTTCCAAAGAGGTCTGCACAGCTGCATCGATCATGGCCTCCTCAATCTCTGTAAGGCCCTCATACGAAACCTCTTCAGCAACCTCTAGCATCTTCTCATCTAACTCTACCTCAGACTCAGGATCAGCCGCCTCCTCAACTCTAACATCATATCTGGTAGTAGTCGGAGGTATATCTGGTACATCTGGAATCTTCACCGTCCCGAAAATCATGGACATGTCGATGGACTTCAGCTGATCCATATCACTCCTCAACGCAGCAATAGCGGCCTTTAAAGTCGTAACCTCCTCGGTGGCCCCTTGACCACGCCCACACACCACTATCCTAGTCGCAGGTACATCAATGGTAGCGCTCAATGTTGTCACAGCATCAGCTAGGGCAGTCTGAATCATGCTCGGAATGGAGGCCTCGAGTCTGGCAGCACGACGATCGGCAGAATGGGCAAGCTGCCCCATCCGGAGTAATGCAGCTTGAGTGAGCGGGTTCCGGGAAACAGCAATAGCAGCAGCTCTGGGAGGCAATGTAGCGGCAAAGGAACTAGGGATGTCAGAAGAAACAGCACTAGAAGTACCTGAAGGCCCAGGGGCTAGAGTAGGCAAAGATGCATTTACAAGTAGTGAGTCTATGTCCACAATCGGGGAATAGTCCACCGATGTTGTCTTCTTCTTCTCTGCCTCATCCTTTAAATATTCTACCTCGATCCTCCGGATATTAGTAGAGGATGTGGGAATTACTTCCACATCCTTCTTTGCATCTCTAGGGACCCGAGCCCGTCTGTACAGCTCGGTGATCAACACCGAGAAGGAAAGTGAGGTTTGGTGCTGCTTGGCCTTCATGACCATCTCTTGTGCCATAATCATCCCCAGATTGATTCTCGTCTCATCAATAATGCAGTCCAGATAGGCTGTCTTGGCAAGACAGAGAATTGACTCGTTCTGGAATGGCATGATAGTACTGTTGATGAAGCCAAACCAGAACCTCGCAGCTACATTCAGGTCTTTCTTTTCTATTGGAGCCCCTACCTCCAACCACATTGGAGTGCCATCAGTTATCAACAAAGTTAACCACTTCTTCATGTTGTCTAGCGTCTTTGTCCTGATCATATGCATGAAGTCATCTTCAAGTCTCGTAGTGCACTCTAGGATAGCATTGATGGCAGTAAAATCACACTGCACCCTCTTCCCCTGGACAACTACATAGTCAACCAGTTTAAATGTTGTTGCATGCTTCTTTCTCTATGGTATCAAGGCGCCATAAGCAGCGTAGAACTCCCGGACCCAATTTGGAATATACGGGCCACCGGGTTTGGTGAAGATTTGGAAATTATGAGACTTCAAACGGCTCATAATCTCTGGGTACCTGTCGATGACCTTATTAGTGGACAGACGCTTCTCCTCAATGATTGTCCTCAGCCCCTCATTCTTTAATCTGTTCATAGACTTGGGAGGAGGACCTTGTACTGGTGGTGCTAAGACCACAGTTTGCTCTGGAAATGGAGGAAGAGTAGTGGTGGGCTGAGGAGTCCTGATCCTAGACGGATCATTCATCATTTTTTATCTCAGCTCAGCCCTCTGTGCTGCCAATATTTCATCATCTTCAGGCTCTGAAGCTATAGCTTGATCATCCCAGTGCTCACCCTCACTCTTAGAAGTGGTGAGGTGAGTGGTGTAGGTGTCGTCACTGTCGGAGATGGCCTCCGGTGATGCAGGTGTCTTACCTTTTCCCTTGCCTTTCCTACCAGTTGTGGGAAGTTTGGTGGCCTTGTCTTTGGATGCAGCTGCATCCTCATTGATTTTTATTCCTTTTGCCATTTTTCGGGGTGGCATGTCCCTACCAGCAACCTTTGGTCTAGCCATGTCTGCAAAAACATCAAGAAAAGTTAGAAATAAATCAACCAAATGCATAGAAAAAATAGTTGCAGACAGACTCGTCGAACCGGTCGGCGAGTTGCCGAATCTCTTTGGCAAGCTAGATCAGGCTCGCCGAAAGGATTGGCTCAAAAATCTCAGAAAATTTGGCATGCTGGCGATGGAAGGGCTTTTCGGTGAATCGCCGACAGCATTCGGCGATCAAGGATTAGTCCGCCGAAAGTTACAGTGCAATTAAGGGATAGGGCACAGACAAAGGGCGATCAAAAAGGACTTTCGGCGACTCGTCGAGTGCTTTCGGCTACCTCAGGCTTCTCGGCAAAAGTTACAGAACCCAACTACTCATTTAGCATGAAATTAAAGGCGAGATGGGGAATTTCGGTGAACCGCCGAGTGGTTCGGCGAGCTCGACCCATCTCGCCAAACGACCCAACGTGTCTACTTTTAACCTAACTTCTCAAATTCAACCATGCAACCCCCAAAAACAAAATCAAAGCATGCACTAATCAAATTAAGCTCAGACCCAATACACCCATGCCCCCGGGATACTCAGACTTCTCCCGGTTTAGCCAACATTGGCCATCTGATGAATTTTGCCCTTATGAATGACGTCAACCGCTCCATCATTGGGAAAAATACGTCATTTGGCACAAATACGGGCTACTTAGACTTCACCCGACTAGACCCAACAACATGCAAGCACTACCCCATAAATTTTAACCAATTTTAAAGCATAAAATCACGGGAATTCAACATTAAAGGCATTACGGGCAAAATTTTCAAATTAGCACAGGTACGCAAAAACACAATTATAATCAGAGAGGCCCAGCACACATCACTAAGATAAGATCATTGCAAATGAGTACAAAATCGCTAAATAAACTTGGGGTTCGGAAAACCAACCTTAGATGCCGAATAATCAAGATTGAAATACTAGGCGACAAAGTAATCCACTCTAAACATACAATCAATGACTCAAATACGATAAAAATGCAAGAAATATAGGAAATACTATGTGGGTGTGAGTTTGGGAAGTTCAAAAGTGAGGGAAACTGAAAGAGTTGGAAGTTTAAACCTTTGGCTTTTAAAACCCGTCCAGTTCTTGCCCATTCGGCTACGTTAATTTTGCTCGACGACCCACTCGGTGACACGCCGAGTGGGCACTTACCTCGCTGAGTTTTACAGGACCTCCAGTTAATATGAGGGTCTAAACGATGGACTAGATCGTGATCGCCGACCTGGTCGATGACTCGCCAAGTTGCTCGTGGGCTCACTGAGTTTTACATACTCCAATTTAAAATTGTCTTGAGCCTAATGGTGGTCTAAGTTGGGCTCACCGACCTCTTCGGCGATGCGCCGACTAGACTTTTTGCTCGCCAACATACACTTTTCAAACACTTTCCACACTTTGACCTGCACAATCAACACACCATTATTTCAAACTTAAAAAGAAAGAAAATAAAACTTGGGTTGCCTCCCAAGCAGCGTCTTATTTAATGTCGCGGCACGACGCAAGTCCACACTCAAACCTCATTCTAGAGGTTAGCCATAGTATCACTAGGCAAACCCCCTTGCTGTCTCGGGTTCAAATGAGATGAAATATGACCCATTTGGGTCTCCAATTGCTTGATCGATACTGAATGGGAGGTAACAGTCTGGCTAAGGGTCGACACGTCTTCTTTCATTTCTTTCAAAATCTTTTCAGACCCCTCAACTTTGTTAAGGATACGAGAAAGCATATCCTCAGACCGGCCACCTTCCAAATCCTTTGGCTTTTGGTATTCATGGGGAGGCACATACCTATCCTTCTCCCCATCCTTCCAATTGGGATTTCGGCCCCTCCATTCTCGATCACGATCCTTCCAACCTTCATCCCTATTCCAACCTAGGTTACCACCCTGCCTCGGGTAGTTTGAACGATAACCACCACCTTGGTTGGCTAGGAAATTCACCTCTTCATTGTACAAAGTCTCAAACTTAACCTCATCAGGATTAGCACACCCGACACCTACGACATTGACACCTCGAGCACCAACTCCCATGACATTTTTGGACAAAATTTCAAGTTATGTCCTGATCTTGGCCATGTTCTGGTCCCTTTCTTGGTCTTTCTCCATCTGTAACTTCGTCAATTTAAACGTGAGAGGGGAGACCTGGTCTTCATGGATGTACCACACCCGATTTATTATAGTCATGCCATCCAAGAGCTGAGTTGTTATCACATAAGGTTGCTGCATCAAACCTCGAGGAGAAAGTTGATCAGCAACACCCTTATTTACCGAGTCAAGACTCCGATAAAAATACTGCAGCAACACGTTGCTAGGCAAGACATGAGTTGGGCATTGACACACCAACTTCTTGAATTACAGCCAAGTTTCATGAATTGGCTCGCCTTCTAGACGCTTGAAGCTCTGAATGTTGTCCCGAAGAGTCATCATTTTCGAAAGAGAGAAAATTGCACTTGAAATGCGGTGACCAACTCCTCCCATGAAGTTATTGACTCACGTGGCAATTCAGCCAGCCACTTACATGCCTCTCCCATCAAAGAGAACGGGAACAACCTCAACCGGACCAACTCCTGGGAGATGTTCTTGAAGGAGAACGGTCTGCATACATCCACAAAGTTTCTAATATACTCATGGGGATCCTCATGAGCCAAAACACTAAACAATCCCTTCAATTGCAAGAGTTGCAACATAGTACTTGTGATGTGGAATACCGCATTTACTTCGGCCGGAGGCAAGCGAATGGCACCAATACCACCCATAAGATGGGGGTCCTTAGCATTAGGCTCGTTGACATCGTTGAGGTTTCTGATATCATCTAGATGGCCTACTTGGATACCATTGATGTCATTCACACTCATACTTCCTGTTTCAAAATACAAACAAGAAAAACAAAACTAAAATTAAGTAAGTTCAACTATAATTAACAAGAATAAAATCCAACTTAACTAAAAATCTAAAATACACCACTCCCCGACAGTGGCGCCATTTTGATTTCACATATCAGGACACTTTATCCAATACTAAGTGCCAACGATATTTAGTCAGTAATATAACCCAACTAAGTGAGTTGGGGTCAAATCCCACAGGGAGTGGTCCGTATTTGAGAATCAATAGAAAAGCATGAATATGTTCAAGTCAATCATAGGTAAAAATATTTACGAATAAAAGCATGGTTCAAGTTTGGGGTGACACAAGTGTCAAATTGTAACATCTCGCAATTTGAAATAACTAGGAAGAAGCTAATAATAGGAAATAGTCATTTTTGGAAAGAATGAAAATCTGGAAATTTGTTTAAGTTAGGAAAAGTTGAGTTTTGATCAACTTCAAATGGCCATAACTCCTAGACCAGGATCAGTTAGGTGTACTTCCAAATATGGTTGGAAATCTATTGGAATGATGTTTCCAACGCCGCGGAGTTTGTGCGATTCCGAGTTTGTATGAGTAAGTTATGCCCTTTGGAAGTTGGGCTGTTGGATTAAAAAAGTCTAATCCGCAATTTTAGCAGGGTAATTTAGTCTTTTCCTTACCTAATTATTCTAATTCTCTTTTAGGAGATTAATTGGGGTAAAACCAGATTTTGGTCAATTTAGAAATGTTAGAGTTCACGCTAGGGCTTGGAGAAAAGAGAAAAGAGGAGAAAGGAGAAGAGGAAGCAAGATTCGTCAACTTCGTCAAGGATAGCTTGTGAATTTCGTCGGGGTGATCCCTAAAAAGGTGTGTGAGATCACATAGCGTTGGGTTAGTTCTCCCACGCGCCAACCGTGATTCAATTCAGCGAATTTAAGTCTTTGAATGTTTAGAAATTGAGTTCTTGATAAACATTATTGAAAGTTTCATTGAATTCTTGTGGGTTGTGTTGTTGAAGTTTCTTGATGATTTGATTCATGTTTCCGAGTGTAATTTCGAGTTGAATCTATTGTATATTGAGGGTATTAATGATTCTAAGTGTTTGGGGAAAGAACCATTGAAGTTTAGAGGATTTAGAGGTGAAAAATGAGCAAGAAAAATCGTCAAACACCTGGGGAAAGGGGTGGGGAGTCACGCCAGCCAGTGCGCCCCAAAAGGGTCTCTGAAGTTTACCCCTTGGGGCATTGCGCCAGCCAGAGCACCCCAACATGTTCTCTGAAGTTTGAGGGTTGGCGCCCCGTGCCTTACAGAGCGCCAGAGACGCCAGTTCTCCCCATTCCTCCCCTATCTTTTCGTACTAGTTCCTTAGTGATGTACATATGTTTTCTAGTTGATTCCAACGCTCTAAGGTACGTCTAAACATCATGAAA
>NW_006238990.1:2132484-2136013 GCF_000226075.1 Solanum tuberosum | reverse complement strand
GATTTCCAAAAGAGCCTTTGAGCTAGTTTTCAGTAAAGAGTAAGAGTAAAGTCATTCTTCAAAGATTATACGGGAACTAAGTATTCCCAAGAGTTAAAATGTTTTCACATTTGAGCAAGAAAGGAAACTATGATTTCCAAGAGAGCTTTTAAGCTATGTTTTTGAGTAATTATCTCAAACTAAAGAAAGAGTTCTGTTTTTACAAACATATGAGCTAAAGTATATTTTGGGAACAGTATTGAGCACTGATATGGGGACGAGCTTGAGTTCAGATAACTCACATCTCCATAAACCATGTAGTCATCATGGGTAGAAAAGGGCCATATTTTTAAATGAATCATTTAATGCTTTTTAGCATAGACTAGTGGATCCAATTAGCGAGTTAGGTCCTATACCCCTGGCAAGGTATAGGATGGTCCTTGGCAGCATGAGGTAAAGTGTTGTATCATCACTATAGCTCTTAAGTGATGGTTGTTGGTTAGAGAAACTCCAACAACAGTATTTTGTATTTTTATATACATCAGTTTATTTGTATTTTACGTACATCTCAGAGTTATATGTATCTTTGCATACACACAGAGTTGACATCATGTTTTAAATTGTTTTTCTTTACATTATACTTGTTTTTAAACTTCTTTATATTGAAATGAGTTTAGTTGAGTTGAGTTGAGCCAGGTAAGTTCTTTAGTTCCTTTCAGATTCTTTTCAAGCTTAAGTAGTGTTTAGCATTCCAACTCACATACTCTTACATTCAATGTACTGATGTCAGTTGGCCTGCATCGTCTTATGATGCAAACGCAGGTAACCAGGATCAGCATCTAGTGCATCGTTGATCCAGTTAAGCTTCAGAGTTGTTGGTAAGCCTCCTTGCTTCCGGAGGATCCCCTTTTTTCATTCCTTTATCATTTTAGTTCATTAAGATGTCATGGGTCTGTCTCGACATCCATCTCAGTTGTTTTAGAGGCTTCATAGATAGTCAGTCAGATGTTAGTTCATTCGTTATCATTTTGTTATTGGCTTATGTTCATATTTGAGTTGCCATTTTGGCTAAGTTAAATGTTTATTTTTAAAACATTATGAGTTTAGTTTGAGACATGTTGAGTTATCTTGTATTTGTATTCTTTTCTTATGTCTAAGTCTTCCGTTGAGTAAGTAAGCCAGGCCAAGGGTTTCCTTGGGGCCATTATGGTTCTCTAGTGCCGGCCACGTCCAGGGTGTAGGCTTGGGGCATGACAAACTTGGTATCAGAGCACAGAGTTCAAGAGTCCTAGGAACTTCTATGACGCCGTGTCGGTAGAGTCCTGGTTATCGATGTGAAGCACTCCATATCTACAATTGGGAGTCTGCAACATTTAGGAAATTCCTTCACTTCTTTCATACTTATTTCGTGCGTTAGAGTTTTATATCTAAAAAGTTTCTTTCTAACTTGTGCTTGCATGTAATCGATTTTAAGCTGGCCTATGGTCAAGGGTGCCGTCATGAGGCATTTTCATGAGCTAAGAGAAGCAAAGAGATGGTTGTTGACATGAGGAGCAGGATGAGTTTATCTGTAGTTGGGTTGTCTTGTCTGTCAAGTAAGGAAAGTAAGGCAGCCATGCTAATAGGTGACATGGGCATAGCAAGGTTGATGATCCATGTGCAACAAGTTGAGGAGGACAAGCTGAAGGATAGAGAAGAGTTTAAGAATAAGAGGGCTAAGATATCAGGGAATGAATCCGGGCAGCAAAAGAGTAATGCGAATCGGACTTCTTTCCAACATAAGTAGAAAGGACCTTCTCCATCATCTGCTAGTGAACATGTACCAAGGAACAAATGTGAGTACAATAGTCAGAATTCTAGAACTTCAGAGCTAGACCTGCGCATTCGCAAGGTAGTAAGGCACAAGGGGGTACTAAGACTCCTTCATGTGCTAAGTGTGGTAGGAACCACTCAGGGATATGTCCTGATGGTTCCATTGATTGCTTCAAGTGTGGCCAGAACGGTCATTTTATGAGAGAGTATCCTAAAAGCAGACAGAGTAATGGTAATATGGGCAATAGAGCCCAGTCTTCTTCAGTTGCTCCACCAGACAGAGTTGCATCTAGATGAGCGACTTCAGGGGCAGGCGGAGAAGGAAACCGTCTTTATGCTATCGCTAGTCATTGAGAGCAAGAGGATTCGCCAGATGTTGTCACTGGTATGATTCAAGTCTTCAATTTTGATGTTCTTCCTGAGCAACTTAGTGAACCATTCAGTATTTCTACACCTGTTGGTGAGTCTATTCTAGTAAAGAGAGTTTATCGTAATTGTTCTATTTTCGTCAATCACAAGAGTACCATGGTTGATTTAATTGAATTAGACATGGTAGGCTTTGATGTCATTCTTGGTATGTACTGGTTTCATGCATGTTATGCCTCAATAGATTGTAGAACTCGAGTAGTCAAGTTCCAGTTTCCAATTTCCAGTGAACCAGTTATCGAGTTGAAAAGCAGTTCAACAGTGCCTAAGGGTCGTTTTATTTCATACCTTAAGGCGAGAAAGTTAGTTTCTAAGGGGTGTGTCTATCACTTGGTCCGAGTTAATGACTCTAGTGTTGAGATACCTCATATTCTGTCAGTTTCAGTAGTAAGAGAGTTTCGAGAAGTTTTTCCAGATGATTTTCCCGTAGTCCCTCCTTAGAGAGAAATAGACTTCGGCATAGACAATCATCCCGATACTCGTCTTACCACTATTCCGCCATATAGAATGACACCAGCAGAGTTGAAAGAGTTAAAAAAGCAGTTGAAAGATCTTTTAGAGTAAGGTTTCATTCGACCAAGTATCTCACCTTGGGGCGCTCCGGTCCCATTTTTGAGGAAGAAAGATGGTTCCCTTAGGATGTGTATAGATTACTGATGAGTCCACAAATTGGACTCATTTAGGGCTTTATTTTAATAGAAATAGTGTCCTCGAATGCTTTTTTTTATCTCAATACCTGATTAAAATGCTTAACTTTAAGGTATTTGAAGTTTTACTGGAAGCATGGACACTTAGGTGCAAAATGGAGCAAAAAGGGCTGAAAAGAACAAGAAATGAAAGTCTACGGATCGTCGAGTCCAACTTGGCGAGTCACCGAATTGACATGCACCGCCCTTTGTTCCAGTACGCAAAATCTTGAAGAAAGTGGATAGAAAGGCGAGGAAAGAAGCAGTCGGTAAGTCGCCGATTAGTTCCACAAAGTAGTACTGTACCGCCCAATGATCCAGAATACGAGGATGTTGAAGGCAAGACACTGAACGCGATGAGTTGATTAAAGGGCGGATCGCTGAGTTCATCGGCGATCTCGACTAATGTCGCCTAATGATCCTCCGCAGCACAATCTGTAAAAACTATAAATACTAGTTAGAATTGTAGTCTTAATGTGGAACATTTTAGAGTAAAAATTATTATTAGTCTATAGTATTTTTCTCTCAATTTTGGAGAGGGTTTTTGTGGAGACTTGAAGAAAGGAGTTCATCTTCCCCAAGTTGGAAGTGGGTCTTCTCCATTCTTCTTCCTTTGCTTAAGTCAA
>NW_006238990.1:2131934-2132406 GCF_000226075.1 Solanum tuberosum | reverse complement strand
GGGAGGTCGCGAAACCAAAACCACTAGACTGATGGCTTAAGGAGTGGGTCGACATGAGGTTCAGCCCGATAGGGTGAGCCCTAGTCCCATATCCTAACACTCAGCTCGAGAGAGTAAGTGGGGTAAGGCGTAAGCTGGTCTTCATGCGACAAATGGGTGTCCGAGAGAAAAGCATTTGAAACGGGGTAAGTTACCCGAGAGGGATTTCCATTTAAAGCTTAGCCTAGTCACTATTGTCTTGCAAATTTCCTATTGAAAGCATGTACCCAATGATTTATCTCAACTTGTATTGCGGTCACATCCCCAGAACCTTCCCCATACTTGATTTTCTTGTTTATTTTGTTGTTTTATCACTTGTTACAAAACCCCTTTTGATATTTGACACTTCTGTGTCACCCCTTTTAATTTACAATGTATTTTATCATAAATGTTTTTAGCTACGACTAATTCAAACGAAATTATTATTGTCTAC
>NW_006238990.1:2127969-2131865 GCF_000226075.1 Solanum tuberosum | reverse complement strand
ATCGTAGACACTCATACCGTAGGATAGTGTCGTTGGTCACGATAAGCATCAAAATGGTGCCGCTGCCGGGGAGTGGTGTTTTTTGAGAATTTTTAGATTAGTAAATTTTTTGTTCTTCTTAGTCGTAGTTCACTAACTTTACTTTCAGTTTTGTTTTTCGTTGAGTTATCCTCTTAGACGAACATTGTTGAGCAGAGTAGTGGCAAGTTGGTGGAATTGACCCAAGGAGTCCAAAAGGACCTCACGCTGACCGCTCTGGCATCTCAGCTAAACGAACTGGCCACCAAACTCTCAGAGGTGGAAGTCCAATGCAACAACAAAGGGAGGTATATACCCCCTCATGAGCGGAGGAAGTCCAGAGATGGGAGAAAAAATCGTGTCGAGGACACACTTCAACTCATTCTCCAAAAGGTCACCGATCAGGATAGAGTGTTGGAGGAAATGAAGGAGAATGTTGAAGTGTTGAATCAAATGATTGGATCTCACTCTAGATCAATCCAGTTGATCAGGTCATTCATGAGTTTTGTAGTACCTCATCTCCACCCAAATGACATATTGGGGTCACTTAGTGACTCTAGGGCTAACCCCAATAACGGAGAGTGAGACCGAACTTACGTCATGCCACGACGTAAAATAAGGCACTTCTTGGGAAGCAACCCAAGGTTTTACCATTTTTTTAATTATTCTATTCGAAATAATAATGTGCTGATTTTGTAGGGTAAAATGCGAAAGGTGTTGAGTAGTACAAGATGACGAGCCAAGGACCCAGTGGGCGAGTCGCCGAATCTATCCGCGACTCCGACTTAATTTGCCGTTGGGAACCCAAAATAGGGGATGTCCTGTAAAACTCGGTGAGGTAAGTAAGCGTTCGGCGCATCGCCAATGCGGTCAGCGACATGACTCACATCGCTGAACGGGCAGGAACTGGACGGTTTTTGCAGGCCACAGGTTTAAAAGTCCTATTTCACTCACTTTCTCTCATTTCTTCATCCTACCAAACTCACACCTTCACCCTAGTTTTATATTTCTTGCACTTTTGGAATATTGTGGTTCATTGATTTGTGCACGAATTTGGATTGCATCGCTGCCTGGCACTTCGTTAGCATCTATTCAGCATCTAAGGTTGGTAGTCTAAACCTCGCATTTAAAAATATTATAATTGTACTCATTTGCATAATGATGAAAGTGTTAAACCTCTGTTGAGTCTCTGAGTTACTGGAATTACATATATTTTCAATTATAATGTGGCACCTAGTGCATTATTCGAGGAGTTCCCACTTAGCTATGCTTTGAGTTGGATTGTTACGTGATGGGAATAGAAGTTTCTATGTGTCTTCGTTGAAATTCAGTTATGTGTGCGTAATCTATATTATCTGGAGTTGCTGGTGAGATTCGAAATGCTGGATTGATAATGGACACGTTGAGCTAATAGGTGAGGTGAACAAATTCCGCCGAACTGCTCAGCGGTTCGACTACCAGCTCCATTTTGCTCTTAATTGCACGTTTTATGTACTGATTAACCTGTTACTCTCGGTGGTCAGCTTGGTTCGCACAATACACTCGGCGATGCGCTGAGAGAGCATTTGTTCGCCTTTTGCCTGCCCCCTTGTATCATTTGTACATCAATTTCAATAATTAGCCTGACAGCTTAGCTGAGAAATTCCACACCTAGAAACACCATGTTTGCTCCTATGTGAATCTATATTTAACTTATCCTCAAGGTTTTTGCAGAAATGGCTAGACAAAAAATCGCAGGGAGAGATGATCCACCAAGGTACATAAAAGCACGAGAATTTAGAAAAGATGAAAAAAGAGCAGAGCTAGCTAGACAAAGGAAGTACACCAAGGAGGCTAGGGAAAAGAGACGAATTCCTTTTGACCTTAATGTGCGCCCATGTGATCAAAGTTTAGTTAATGTAATACATGCCTTCAGAGCAGCTCAGGAAATAGATTAGATGATTGTAGCAAATCTTGCTGCAGAGGCTAAGGCAAAAGCAAACAATGGAGACCAAAATAACAAGGCTCCAAGGACCGTTGTTTTACTTCAGGAAGATGCACCGGGCACTGATCCCCCAGCAGATAGAGAAACGGCGTAGATAGGACCTTTCTCTACCCTTCTCTCTTAATTACTAGCATCTACTTTTGGATACTTATTACTTGCATTTGAGGAAAAATGCTCTTTATTTGTGGTGGGGTGAGGCCCACACGTTTTGTGTTGACATTCATGTTTTGTTTTGTATATATTTGGATTGTCTGCTTTAATTTGTGTTTTAAATACTACTTTTTTGTGGATGTTTGAGCTCGTGGCTCCTGTTGTTCTAATTGAAAATAATTTTGATCCTTTCGAAAAAATTTCGCCACCTCTTGTGTTGAAAGTGGCTGTTCTTTTGCAAAAAAAATTGAGTCTCGATTTCGATCAATACCGATGACTTGAATAGTTGGATGTTTGAGCTCATGGCTCTTGTTGTTCTAATTGAAAATAATTTGATCCTTCAGAAAAAATTTTGCCACCTCTTGTGTTGAAAGTGGCTGTTCTTTTGCAAAAAAAATTGAGTCTCGATTTCGATCAATACCGATGACTTGAATAGTGTTCCCAATTGAACAAACATGAATGCACGGCTACAACGAGGCCAAATGAAGTTACATAGACAATATGTGCACTCTTTGAATCTTGTTATGACTAGCCATTTATCGAATTGATTTTCTTGTGAGGACCGTTGCACACTAGCGAACGTGTCTAGTCTTGTTTGACTGAAGTACTCAATGCCTTGTATGATTAGCTTACTTTGAACCATGCATGAATAAACCTAGAATTTTCCCCGTTAGTCTGATTGATTTAGAAAGGTGTACTCTTGAGATGTATCTTAGGCAACTTTTCAAGAGTGTGAACCAATTTAACATATACCTCTTTTTGTGGCCTACCCGTGAGCGTGTGAAACTCTCTTAACACCCCTTGAACCTTACCTTTTTTTTGGAAGAACCTTGATAAACCCTAGACCTTACTTGATCTGCTACCTATAATCCTCTTGAATTGGTGTTTAGTGAATAGCCAACTTAGGACAAAAGGCCTAAGTTGGGGGTATGGTGAAAAGGAAAAGGAAAAGTCAAGAAGTGTTATAAAAAGTCCCCCTTAACCCATGATGTTGCAGAACAATGGAACCCTCTTATAAAAAAATGAATGAAAAAGAAATTGGTGAAATAAAGCACAAAGGATATTGGGATTCCAGCAATTCATGGGAAATGAATAAAAGGATGACTTAGAAGCACTAGAAAAAGAATTGATAAAGGAAAATAAGGGAATGCCTTGAGAATACCACATCTCATGAGGAAAGACTCACTGAACCTTAACGGACATACCTTTACACTCAACCTCATTACAAGCTTTAGAAAGACCTTTTTTATCTTGAGTAAGCTGGATCAAAGTCAATTGGAAAATAAGGGAAAACCTATGGGTTAAAACATGCATTGTGTTCCTCTTTTTGAGTGTGTGCGTTGTATCTGATTTTTGATCTTAAATTGACTCATATCTGTGTATGAATATGGAATCATTCTTTACATGAGGGTATTTAGATACTTTTGTTGACCTTGAACTTGCACAAGTAGCAAGTATTGCGAGCATGAAATCTTTGGTAATGGTGTGTCACAATTTGAATCTTTGAGTACACAAGTGATCCTTGCATAAGTAAATTGAGTCTTGTTGTGTGCATTCATGATTTAGTCTTGTGTAGCACTGTTTGAGGGACCCTATTTGAACTGTTGAACTTGAGTTTGCTTGAGGACAAGCAAAAGTTTAAGTTGGGTGTTAATACCTGAAACCCAATTGGACTCATTTAGGGCTTTATTTAAGTAGAAATAGTGTCCTGAAATGCTTGTTTTATCTCAATACCTGATTAAAA
>NW_006238990.1:2125305-2125851 GCF_000226075.1 Solanum tuberosum | reverse complement strand
TAGTCATCTCAGAATAGTTCTTCAGACTTTGAAAGATAAAGAGTTATATGCCAAGTTCTCTAAATGTGAGTTTTGGCTTGATTTTGGAATTGACATGCACCGCCCTTTGTTCCAGTACGCGAAACCTTGAAGGAAGTGGATCGAAAGGCGAGGAAAGAAGCAGTCGGTAAGTCGCCAATTAGTTCCGCAAAGCAGTACTATCTCCAACTGATATTAGGAGTTTCTTGGGCTTGGCTGAATATTATAGAAGGTTTGTTGAGGGATTTTTATATATTTCATCTCCTTTGACCAAGTTAACTCAAAAGACAGTGAAATTTCAATGGTCTGAAGCTTGTGAGAAAAGCTTTTGGGAATTGAAAAAGAGGTTGACTACTGCCCCAGTGTTAACTTTACCAGATGGTACTCAAGGTTTTGTGGTGTAGTGTGATGCATCTAGAGTTGGTTTGGGTTGTGTCTTAATGCAGAATGGCAAAGTTATAGCTTATGCCTACAGACAATTGAAAGTTCATGAGAAGAATTACCCAACCCATGACTTAGAGTTGGCTG
>NW_006238990.1:2122756-2123747 GCF_000226075.1 Solanum tuberosum | reverse complement strand
CTTTGAAGATATGGTGTCATTATTTGTATGGTGTTCATGTTGATGTATTCACTGATCACAAGAGCCTTCAATATGTGTTCACTCAGAAAGAGCTTAATCTCAGACAGAGGAGGTGGTTAGAATTACTCAAGGATTTTGACATGAGTATTTTTTACCACCTAGGTAAGACTAATATTGTTGCTGATGCCTTAAGCAGGTTGTCTATGGGTAGTACCGCCCATGTTGAGGAAGAAAAGAGAGAGTTAGCAAAAGATGTGCATAGACTTGCACGCCTGGGAGTCAGACTTATGGATTCCACAGAAAGGAGGAGTAGTGGTGATGAATGGGGTTGAATCATCATTAGTGTCAGAAGTAAAAGGCAACCAAGACCTAAGACCCTATTTTGCTTGAATTGAAGACAAATGTTCATAAGACAAAAAGTAATAAGCTTTTGAACAAGGGGAGATGGCGTACTGAGATATCAAGGTAGATTGTGTCTACCAATGGTAGATAGACTCCAAGAGAGGATCATGGAGGAGACTCATAGCTCCAGATATTCCATTCATCTGGGTTCCACAAAGATGTATCGTGATTTGAAAGAGGTATATTGGTGTAACAGTATAAAGAAGGGTATTGCAGAATTTGTTGCTAAGTGTCCAAATTCCCAACAAGTTAAAGTGGAGCACCAAAGGCCCGGTGGGTTGGCTCAGAATATAGAACTTCCAGAATGGAAGTGGGAGATGATTAATATGGACTTCATCACAGGGTTACCAAGGTCTCGCAGGCAGCATGATTCTATTTGGGTGATTGTCGATAGAATGAAAAAATCAACCCACTTTTTGTCGGTAAAGACTACCTACTCAGCAGAAGATTATGCTAAGCTTTATATTCAAGAGGTGGTAAGACTTCATAGAGTCCCAGTCTCCATTATTTCAGATAGAGGTGCACAGTTCTGGAAATCTTTTCAGAAGGGCTTGGGTTCCAAGGTGAACCTAAGTACTGCCTTTCATCC
>NW_006238990.1:2121811-2122408 GCF_000226075.1 Solanum tuberosum | reverse complement strand
TTGAACACCAAAGGCCCGGTGGTTTGGCTCAGAGGATAGAACTTCCGGAATGGAAGTGGGAGATGATCAATATGGATTTCATCACAGGGTTGCCAAGGTCTCGCAGACAGCATGATTCTATTTGGGTAATTGTCGACCGAATGACAAAGTCAGCTCATTTTCTACCGGTAAAGACTACCCATTCGGCAGAAGATTATGCCAAGTTGTATATTCAAGAGATAGTGAGACTTCATGGGGTTCCGGTCTCCATTATTTCAGATAGGGGTGCATAATTTACTGCACAGTTCTGTAAATCTTTTCAGAAGGGTTTGGGTTCAAAGGTGAACTTGCGTACTGCTTTTCGCCCTCAGACTGATGGGCAAGCAGAGCGCACTATTCAGACCTTAGAGGATATGTTGAGGGCTTGTGTGATTGATTTCAAAGGTAATTGGGATGATCACCTACCTCTTATTGAGTTTTCTTATAACAATAGTTACCACTCTAGCATCCAAATTTCTCCATATGAAGCCCTTTATGGGAGAAGATGTAGATTTAGTTCATCAAGCTATGGATAAGGTGAAAGTGATTCAAGAGAGGTTGAAAACAATGCAGAGTCGT
>NW_006238990.1:2120927-2121619 GCF_000226075.1 Solanum tuberosum | reverse complement strand
GGAGGAACCAATTTGTTGAGGAAGCTACTTGGGAAGCGAGGAGGATATGAAGAAGAGATAGCCACATCACTTTGAGTCCGGAGAAAATGCAGACCAAGGTACTAATTTTCTTATTAGTACTCCTTAAACTTGTGAGTGAGCATGTTGTTTGTTTGCATTTGCTTGTTGGGTGTTTGAACTTGATGTTACACCCTTAGCCTAGTAAGAGTAATCTCATTCGAGGACGAATGTTCCCAAGGAGGAGATATTGTAACATCTCGCAATTTGAAATAACTAGGAAGAAGCTAATAATTGCAAATAGTCATTGTTTGAAAGAATGAAAATCTGGAAATTTGTTTAAGTTAGGAAAAGTTGAGTTTTGATCAACTTCAAATGGCCATAACTCCTAGACCAGGATCATTTAGGTGTACTTCCAGATATGATTGGAAATCTATTGGAATGATCTTTCCAACGCCGCAGAGTTTGCGCGATTCCGAGTTTGTATGAGTAAGTTATGCCCTTTGGAAGTTGGGCTATTGGATTAAGGAAAGTCTAATCCGCAATTTTAGCAGGGTAATTTAGTCTTTTCCTTACCTAATTATTCTAATTCTCTTTTAGGAGTTTAATTGGGGTAAATTCAGATTTTAGTCAGTTTATAAAAAGTGAATTTCACGCTAGGGCTTGGAGAAAGGAGAAGAACGTTCAAGATTCGT
>NW_006238990.1:2120188-2120691 GCF_000226075.1 Solanum tuberosum | reverse complement strand
ATTGAATTCTTGTGGGTTGTGTTGTTGAAGTTTCTTGATGATTTGATTCATGTTTCCGAGTGTAATTTCGAGTTGAATCTATTGTATATTGAGGGTATTAATGATTCTAAGTGTTTGGGGAAAGAACCATTGAAGTTTAGAGGATTTAGAGGTGAAAAATGAGCAAGAAAAGTCGTCAAACACCTGGGGAAAGGGGTGGGGAGTCACGCCAGCCAGTGCGCCCCAAAAGTGTCTCTGAATCTTCACCCTTGGGCACCGCTCCAGCTAGCACGCCCCATACTAGTCCCTGAATGTTGAGGGCTGGTGCCCCGCGCCTCTTAGAGCGTCAGGGACACCAGTTCTCTCCATTCGTTCCCCACCTTTTCGTACTTGTTCCTTAGTAATGTACCTATGTTTTCTAGTTGATTCCAACACTCTACGGTACATCTAAACATCATGAAATCATCCATAAACATGAGATCATGAACCTTGAATCCATAATCTAATTCAAGAAAAGTTAGGAT
>NW_006238990.1:2100530-2120116 GCF_000226075.1 Solanum tuberosum | reverse complement strand
CATAAACCATGTAGTCATCATGGGTAGAAAAGGGTCATACTTTTTAGATGAATCATTTAATGCTTTTTATCATAGACTAGTGGATCCACTTAGTGAGTTAGGTCATATACTCCCGGCAAGGTAAGGATGGTCCTTGGCAGCATGAGGTAAAGTGTTGTATCATCACTATAGCTCTTAAGTGATGGTTGTCGGTTAGAGAAACTCCCACAGCAATATTTTGGATTTTTATATACATCAGTTTATTTGTATTTTTACGTACATCTCAGAGTTATATGTATCTTTGCATACACACAGAGTTGACATCATGTTTTAAATAGGTTTTTCTTTATATTGCACTTGTTTTTAAACTGCTTTATATTAAAATGAGTTCAGGTGTGTTGAGTTGAGTTGAGCTATGTAAGTTCTTCAGTTCCTTTCAGATTCTTTTCAAGCTTAAGTTGTGTTTAGCATTCGAACTCGCATACTCGTACATTCAATGTACTGATGTCAGTTAGCCTGCATCGTCTTATTATGCAGACGCAGGTAACCAGGATCAGCATCCAGCGCAACTTTGATCCGGTTGAGCTTCAGAGTTGTTGGTGAGCCTCCTTGCTTCCGGAGGATCCCCCTTTTTCATTACGTTATCATTTTAGTTCATTAGGATGTCGTGGGCTTGTCCCGACATCCATCTCAGTTGTTTTAGACGCTTTATAGATAGTTAGTCAGATGTTAGTTCATTCGTCATCATTTTGTTATTGGCTTATGTTCCGTTTTGAGTTGCCATTTTGGCTAAGTTAAATGTTTATTTTTAAAACATTATGAGTTTAGTTTGAGACATGTTGAGTTATCTTGTATTTGGATTCTCTTTCTTATGTCTAAGTCTTCTGCTAAGTAAGTAAGCCAGGCCAAGAGTTCGCTTGGGGCCAGCAATGGTTCTCGAGTGCCGGCCACGTCCAGGGTGTAGGCTCGGGGAGTGACACAACTAACAGGGGGTTTTGGTTTAAACTATTAGCTACAACAGTAAATAACACGAAAATAACAAGTATAGAGTCGGGTTCCTGGGATGTGATTGGATTATGGGCTAAGGTAGACAGATGGGTGATTGCAATTAATAGTAAATAGTCGTAAATCAGTGAATAAGCTAGATTTTAGTAGGGAGAAACTTTCTTTCGAACAATTTAGCCCGAATCAAATTGGTTTCTCTCGAACACCAATAAGAAGCAATTAAGAACAACATACGCTTTAGTCCATTCACTCTCTTGAGCTGAATGTGTGAAAAGGGTTTAGGATTCACTCTCTAAAGCTGAACCCATGACAACCCAATAATACCCACAGACCATCAAATCAGTAATCTTGATTTTTAAAACCTCTCTCTCGAGCAAGCCAAAAACACGAAGGTAGAGTTGCATTTGCAACTACAACCCTTTAGATTAAGCCACAATTACTGAATGAAATCTCTTTTAAACAGCATTTAAAACTATCAATTAACAATACTCAGCAGCTAAATCAACCCATAATCACATAATCCCACCCCAAGAATTGGGATTTTAGCTAGACATCATAAAACGATAAAAGTAGTTACCAAATTGTGTTCCCATCAACTAGGTAATATTAATTTCGTCTTTACAAAGGTGAATATTGAAGAATCTCAAAGACCCACTTCCAATTTCTCAAAAATGGAAATCTTCAAATCTTCAAAGCTAAGGAAATATTGTCTCAATACTCTCTGTTCTAAGCTCTCCAAAAACTGATTCTAAATTGAAAGCTAGATAGATAGATAGATGATAGATAGTTACTGAACTAAATATTAAAAAATGTATTTATAATCGTCAAAAATATGCTACGAAGGACCATTCAGCGCAATAAGTTGGGATCGCCGATCCACTCGACGATCCGCCCTTTGATCAATTCCATCGCTTTTTTGCTTTGGCCTTCAGCAACTTCAAGTTCTGTAACTTTGGGAGATATAGCACTGCATCGCAAAACCGTTCGGTGACTCGCCGACTGCTCCTTTCAATCGCCGACTTGATTTTCTCCTTCATGGCTTGGCACACTGAAACTTTAGGCGAGATCATGGTCATTCGACGACTCGCCCAATGGATTAGGCGATCATCAGGCCTTCTTTTCTTCGTTCTTTCAGCTGCCTTGTTCCTTTTTTGCTCATTAGTGTCCATGCTTTGTTCCTCAATCCAACTACCTAAAAATCAAGGATTTACATCAGTTATTGACACAAAATATGCATTTGAGGACACTAAATCTATTAAAATAAAGCCCAAATGAGTCCAAATCGTAGACTCATCAAGAATCAAACACATTATACCAAACCTGCAGCCTCTAGAAAGTAACACCCTACTCGCCGACGTAGCAAAACCTCATAAATTCTTCATGTCGCACAAGTGGATTTTTCATCAATCATTTTGCTTCAGATTATTCCATAAAATATGCTTGTAAACAGCCCACTTCACTGGTGAATTTCCACCTTAAACTACCAATTTATGTCATAATCCTCATTAATAAAAATAAGCTAACACTATATGTGAGCAACCAATCAAAAAATAAGAATAAGCTACACTATATATGAACAGCCAATTAAAAATTCTCTTACATTCATTTATCGTGATACAAAAAGACAAATGTTGCATGCAAAGGGCCACTTGTTGAATTCATTGACTATTGGAATTATGCCAACCTCCTAAAAGCATCTAAACACTTAACTAAGCAACGTCCAACATTCTCAAACCACAAATCTACACTAATAATTATAGGGTAATACTAAATCATAGTTCAATTTTATATGATAAAAAAAATCTCGAAACCTCTCACCTTCTGTGGACACTGCGATATGTCAGCCTCTACATAGAAGCTCCCACATTCATAGTGTATAAGACAAAACTCTAAGCCACTCGTGAATTTAGCAAGGCTAATCTCCCAAGTAGAATAAAGCTAAACTCCAAAAGTAGAGCACAACAAAAACATCCTTATAATTCCTCAACTGCATGCACAATGTCCAAACCAGATGTGTAAGAATGTTAAAGAGGCTACAGAAAAGAATATAATCTAGCTGATTACCACTTCAAACCAACAGAAACACCATATATGCTAATCAACATGCTTTGTACATCAAACATATCCTTACCACTCAAAATTTTGCAAGTAAACCATTCTGTTGAAGAGTCGGCATTTTATCTCTTCTGCCTCACCAAAAAAGAGACAGGTAGAATTGAAATAATTTATTGTACAAATTTCAACCAGAAGAAAATTAATTCAAAATGTAGCTCCAGACAGCAAAATAAGCTTTTGTAACAATAAGAACTAAATAAATCAATGAAACAACAGAGAACAGTTTCAGTAAAATAAACAGAGCCCTGTAGAAGAGAGGAAACCAAAAAAGGAAACAAACTAGGGAGACTCCAATAGAGTCTCATTAACTCAGTTTCATATAGTTAGTTGCTACTAATTTTTGTTCTAACCACAAAGCCAACCATCACTTTCTTGTATGACACGGTGTTATTATTTTTCTATATATTAGAAGAGACAGTTTCAACATGTTTACTATTTGTCAATTAATTTGAAAATAAGGGTATTTCAATCATTTTCCATTAACCTAATAAGCAATATGTTTCATTGTTTTATCTTTATGTTATGTGTCCTACACAAATTGTAAAGCTTACACGTAGTATTCAGATATCTATCTATTTTCTCTAGAACTCCCTTATCCTCTCTGTGGTAGTATTGTTCTACCAAGGTATGTATTTTTGTTAAAAGATTATGCCAAATCTTGCGTTATTAAGTTCTATTTTTTTGAGTTTTGCTTTGGGATTCATCTAGATCTTTCAGAATTTCTATGGAAGAAGCTTCAATTTGATTCTTGTGTCTCTAATCAGAGTAGATTGAGAATTTCTTACTTCTAGATCTTTGTTGGTTCCTCGAATTTCAGGTGAAAATATCAAATGTAGAAAAGTTACAGATCTGATAACTCAAAAACTTGTAACTTTCGTTGTTTAACCAAAGAGTTCTATTTTTTGAGTTTTACTTTGGAGTTTGATCACTCCATATTCGAGAATTTCTAATGGAAAAGGTCCCAATTCAATTATTTTGTCTTCTAACTAAAGTACATAGATAATTTCTTATTTTTGGATCTTTGTTAGATCTGCAAATTTAAGATAAAAAGATGAACAAGTGTACAAAAATTACAGATTTAATAGCCCAAAAAACATGCAGCTTTAATTTTTTAATCACGGACAATAAGTTTGACAAGGAAAATAAATTATTAACATTTATTTCCCCTTTTTTGCCAGCACAAGAATAAAATTCCCTAATTTTTTGGATGAAGAATAACAAAACTTTATTAGTTATTGCTCTTGACGGTTTCCCTTTGCTTTGCTGCAAAGCTATTCTATTAAGCATAGAAATAAGATACGTTTCTGGCTTGATGTACTTACATGAATGAGCATATTCATATTTAAACATTTAAAGTTTTCTATGGCAGAACCAAAACCCTTTGTTAATTCGTAATGAATAGTAAGAATCGATGTTACCGAACGTGTTTTACTCCCTCCATCCTATTTTATGTGAGGTAGTTTGACTCTGCATGGAGTTTAAGAAAGAAAGAAAGACTTTTAAAACTTGTGGTTCAAAATGAATGATAGAAATTTGTTTGGCTGTAAATCATTTCATTAAGAGTAAAATAGATATTTTATAGTTAAATTGTTACTTAATATATAAATATGTCATTCTTTTTGGGACTGATTAAAAAGGAAAGTAAGTCACATAAATTGGGACAGAGGGAGTATTATTTTTTGGGAAAATTAGTAAACTAGTCAAAAATCCTAACATAATTATTAAAAACATCTATAGTTTATAAATATTAGTAAAAATGTCAAAATGTCAATATTTTAAAAAACATTGAGTATCCTAATTTAGTACCTGTTTTACCTCACCTTAATTAAAGTTTTCCAACTCATTCTCTCTCATATGTTTTCAAAAAAAAAATATTTTCTCTCTCACTGATTTTCCTCTTCCAATTCTTCATCTTTCAACTCTCGCTTCTCTCTCTTTCATTTTTTTGGGGTTTTTTTTTTCAAAATTGAAAAATATATCTCTAAAGATATTCACAACAATTCCTTGGATTAAAGGTATGCATCTTTATCCGATTTTTAGGTTTGTTTACTGATTTTATTTTTGTTTAAATCTTAGAAATTAATCAATTTCTTTTAGGATTTGAAAACCCCAAAATCACTCTCTAATGGCCGAATCTAAGAGGATTACAAGAGGTATCCAACTAAATCAACAATTTTCTAGCGATTATATTGCCATTACAATATTTGCATGTTCAGTTGAAGTTGTTAAAATAATAAAAATCATGATATTTTATTAGTCTCGAGTATCTGTAACAATTTTCTTTTGTATTCAAAATTCATTAAGTATGTGTATTGATATAAAATAGTATTGTCAATGTCTATGGATATTGTGGGTTTGTTAGTATAGATATTGTATTCCTTAATTTTTTATTTTTTATTTTGTATTTGTGGACATTCTGTTAGTTTTGATAATATACCTACGTACTTGGACTCTTCATATTTATGTATCCTTTTCTAGTTGTGGACATTGTAAGAGTGTTGTTTGTATCCAATCAATTAAAGATACATATTTATAGATAGTTGTATTCATTTTTAAACAAATACTAATGCTATTTTAGATTGTATTCATGTTTTATCATTTGATGATTTTGTATTAATTATGTTATATATGTTGTATGTATTTTGTGTGCAGTATAGTTTGTTTTGTGATAAAACATGTTTCGGTCATTATATGAGAATCAAGTATTTGTTAACTGTTGAATCATTAATTTATTTGGAAGTTTGGACATGAAATATTTTTAAATTTTTCGGATAATTATAATTTTTTTGGATGAAGAGACTGAGTTTTACTAATACACGAGTGAATACGGATTAAGATTTGAATTTGGTGAACAAAAAATCAGAAAAAGGAACAAAGCACACGAAGAAGAAGAAAGAGAGAGTGTGTATTCATATTAATTTTTGTTTGTCAATTGTTTTTCTCTTACTCAACATTTGTATTTTTATTAAGAACATTGTATTTCTTTTCTAGTTTGTAGTCATTTCAATAGGTATGTGGAATGGATTTGAATTTCTCAAGCATTGATGTATCATACACAATCAATTTGTATTTTTTTTAGAATATTGTATTCTTCCTCAAAAGATTGTATTATTTCCACTATGTATGCCCCAAAGTTTATTTGTCCATGTCTCACACACTTGCTCATATTTCATGAAGTATATTTATTTATGTGATAGTTCACGTGATCATGTGATTTATAATAGCATATATCGTAGTCCACATTCTTATGTAATAATTTTTTTGTAATACATCTTCCCATGTGCTAAATGTCTTACAATTAATGATATCTAGCTCACTTGCTTATATATTACTGACTTTTACAGCATATGTCCCTATAAATCAAATGTCTATGTATCATATGTCTCTTATGTACACTTGTTAGTATGTTAAAAGTACTTCTTTATGGCTCATTATTCACACATGCCTGCTTTTTTATGTGTCATAGGCTTATGTTGCTTATGCATTAATATGTTATACCCCTCTACTCTTATTTACTTAAGTATTGAACACCTTGGGATAAAGTTTCCCCCATATCGGGAAGAATAAAGAATTTTGCTAGAGAAGATTGGGGACCTAGTAAATTTTAGTATAGCTCTTATATGTAGAAAATGGATAGGGAAAATTTTCATGTTCCTATATTATGTGTCTTTCCTAAACATTTATAACATTTGCATCTATCAACTTTTTCATAGGTTTGTTTCACATTAGCTAACTTGTTCTAGTATTTACAATTCTCGTATTCCAAGTATTTGTTAGGCTGGTTTATAAAAGGGAGATAACGATAAATTGTGGTGTACAAAATTGTTACTTAATTATATATGGCTAATAGGAGACTTTTCATTTGAGTATTACATATGCTACATCTGCTGCAACACCCTATGCCCATACGTGGTTTTGGTCAGCTAATATGTTTTGGACAGTTTGATTTACAAAGGAAACTCTGGCAAAAATTCTAAAAAATACACACAATTGACCTTGTTTTGAGCAAGACCTCTCATTCGAGGACGAATGATCCAAGGGGGATGATGTAATACCCCCATAACTTCCAATATTTATACAATTGAGTGAACGTGAAAAAATATTTGAACTCGAGATAGTAAAAGGTGATATTTGATATTAAAGTCATAAGTGGACAAGTGTGTATTAATGTTAAGATCTTGTAAAGAAACTAAGATATGAAAAGTGGTGTAAAATAGGTGAGGTACTTGCTTGACTAAATTAAGATACTAGGTGACAAGTAGGTGCATCACCTACTTAAGGTATAGGACCAAGTAGGTGCATCACCTGCTTTGACTTATGGGCATATGGAGGCCTAAATTAAGTGTCAATTTGAGGCCAAATCTGTCCAAGAAAAGGGAAAAAAAGTAAAAAGAATGGCAGTCCAAGGCTCAATCTTTCCAAGCCCACAAGAAATAATTTTAATTAAAAAGTAGGTGCAGCACCTACTTTTTTGTGTGGCCTAAATTAAAGACACATGGTGATTGCAAAAGAAGTACAAGAAAGGTGGCAAAACTCTGATACAAATATCTCATTTTCCTTTTATCCAAATTTTAAGCTCTCAAGTTCATATATTTCTCTCTCTCAAGATGAAACAGCCACCCAATATTCCCACTAGGGTTCTAAGTATTTTTCATCTTGTTTCTCCAAAGCAGCCACAAGATCACCTTCTCTCCTCTATTGCTTCAAGTATATTGGACAGTTCTTCAAGGGGAGTGAAATAAAGATAGCTATATGTGTTAGCAGCCAATGTTCTGCCCCTCTCTTCCAAAGATTAAGAGAAGGTTACAAAAATAATTGAAGGAGAATAACAAATTAAGATCACCAAGATGAAGATTATGACGTTAAAAGACAGGTTGAGACTGTGTAAGCTATATGAATTGGGAATTGAGGTATGTATTTGGCATGAAGTCCTATATTATGTGTACCAACAAATTGAGATCTCTAAGTGATCCTCATGGTAAAAGATACAATGTGAGGGTGTACAATTTCCAATGTAGCTAATGGTCTTCCTTATACAATCCCAGTTCTCAAAATATGTCAGACTACTTCTATACGTGTTCATTATCCAATATCGGTGTGTTTATTCTTCCAAGTACTAGTTGACAAATGTACTTTAAACATTAAGTTTCATGAGTTATCCACCAAGTCAAATGAAGTTCATTGAGTCAATTAGATCCTACATTATACATGTTATAGATTTTTATATGTCAGATGCATATTATGTCCATTGTTCATTTTATGTCCCCTTACATGGAATGTACAACCCTTATTTGGGTTCTGTCATGGGCTTCATTAGTTTGGATGTTTATGCACTCTTTCATTTGATATCGTATACTAAGTGTTTAGTTATCATATCATCTTATATAGTCCTTGTCTCTACATTTGAGAAGTTACAGTTTCTACTAAGTGTTAAGCTATCATATGCCCCCATGTGAAATGTCCAAATGTGTTTTAAATGAAGCATCTTGTAAGAAGAATTACTTGCTCAATTGCTATACATCTTAATGAATCATTTACTACATGTAAGGTAGTTGCCACACACCTTCGTGGATCACCTATATATGTTCTTTGTGCCCAAATGAAGTTCACGAGTCATATAAGTTCCTAAGTAGCACATCAAAGTTACATTTTCTTAATGTATTATTGCTTTCTGCCTCAATTAATTTATCCACATATCCACAATCTCAAAAGAGTCATTAACATCAAAAGAACAATCTCAAGGATTAAAGAGACAATGTAAAGTGAATCTACATAATTATGGGTGGCAGCTCAGGGGTTAAAATACCTAGCATGGGCATATCCTAATTCTTGTGCTTAAGGGTGGCACCTCGAGGGTGGTAATACCTAGCATGGACCGATCCCAATCTATATAATTATGGGTGGCAGCTCAGGGGTTAAAATACCTAGCATGGGCATATCCTAATTCTTGTGCTTAAGGGTGGCACCTCGAGGGTGGTAATACCTAGCATGGACCGATCCCAATCTATATTATTATGGGTGGCAGCCCAAGAGCTAAAAGCCTAGTATGGGTCGATCCCGATTTGTATATTTATGAGGACCGCATCCTAGAGGTTAAAATACCCAGCATGGGTCATCCCCTCCTACCACTGATCAGTTGGTCATTGTGTCACATACTACAAAGTCTATAAAGAAAAGATAAACTTAAAGCTAAGAATGTAATATACATGATTCCCCAAGTATAACCAAAGAATGTAATGTACATGATTCCACAAGTATAAGCAAAGGTGAATGTAAGCATAGGATACTCAAGCTAATAAAATCTCTCAATATAAGCATAGGATACTGAACGATCTTTGGTGAGCTCCAGGTTGCTTCAAGGCTTTGCTGAGTCTCTAGTATATTTTTGAGATTATATATTAGTTAAGGTGTATGATGGGGTCTTGTCTTGTTATAAGCTAAGTGTCTATCTTTTAGAGGCTGTGTAGACCAAATGTCAAAGTAAAGCGTGGTTATGTTTTGTTTCTAGTAATTAAGGCTTCAACGGCCTAGCATGTACATTTATTTTGGGCCTATCTATGTTGGTCTTTTATCAAGGTACTTGACCTATACTCATCAAAGATTTATAGTTATCATAGCTGCATGTACAATAAGAACAATACATAAGTTGGTTCTCTCGGACCTTTAGGGGATCAGGTGTCTGTCCGTCTCAATGGGACTTGGGACGTGACAATTTGTCGCCTATTTTAGTCTCTTAATTTGTGTCGATCACCTTTTTCTCGGCAAAAATCTTGTCTTGCCTTCTACGAAGAAGGAGGATCACCAATGGAGAATTGAAAGTCGTTAATGGATGATGAGGAAGACAAGAGAATTTGTGCCTATTTTAGTCTCCTAATCTGTAAAGTAAGTAATAATATATTTTCAACACTATTTACTTAATTTGAAAGATTATCTCCCCTGATTTTCTTTAATTTGTTATTTGCTTAGTTGTATTTTATTAAGTTAAATAAAAAAAAATACATAAATTAGCAATATAACAAACTAAAATATTGACATTTTTAATAAATATTGAAAGTGTAGCTAAGGTGTCCTATTAAATGCTAAAATATTGACATTTTGAAAATTTTCCCTTATTTTTATTTGCTATCTAAATTGTTATGACGTGTTTTTCAATTACCCGCTCTATATTTTTATATATGCTTTTGTTATTCTTCTTATTTCATTCTACCATAGAACAAACTCTTTCTGCTATATTTGCACAATTCTCTTTTAAAATATGTTTCCTTAACTACTTTTGTTGAATATTTCATTTTTTGTGTTATTTGGTTTCCTTGCAAATTGCATACCTTCTTCCAAATGTATGAATGCTAATACATTATCTTTTGTGCCTTATGTAACAGGTTTTAATGGAACAATTAAGAATACACCTTAGCTAACTTTCAAACATGTTCTTTATCATGTAAAAAAAAATGTACATAACTATCTTATAAAGTTCTATCTTTCCAAATTTTTTAGTATATATATGATTTCCTTCATGTACATCTTACTATAATTACACTTCAAACGCTATATCACACACTCATTAATCGAGTCACTCAACCAATATTATACACTAATAGTTCATAATCTTACTCATATACTAAACATTTATGGTGTTGGACCCGTGCTGGCACGGACACCTCTGTCTAGTATTTACATATTCTAGTCTCGTTTAACATTTTTCTTTCTACCCATTCTTTGGCAAAAACTAATATATAAATAACTTTATATACATATCCTTTTGTTTGGTACAAAAGAAAATGCTTTCCACTAAAAATAATTTTTTGAAAAATAAGTTACTTCCTTACTTGTTCGGGTATTTGGTTAGTATACAGAAAGTATTATCCCAATATCATTTAGATATAATCTGGACAAATACTATGACACCAAATCAGACCCAAAATCTCGACCAAACAAGAAACTTGATTATGTACCCCCGACTCGATTCTCAACCTCTCAACCTTGATCGAGACCTATGGTTCGAATCCAACTTCAACCAGACTTCCAAACCTGACCCCAAGACACCAAAACCAAACTTCAATCCCGACTCAAGACTCAACTCACAACTTCGACACTGAACCAAGTCTCAACCCTAACCCAAATCCAGATTGAGAATTGAATAGGCGACTGATCAGGAGATTTTTTAAAAATATTTTCCTTATATCATGAAATGAAATCATGTTCTTTAAATTTGAGGAGAATAATAAATCTACTCAAAATACATTTTTCTTTCTTCATTTTCTTTAAATTTGAGGAGAATAATAAGTCTACTCAAAATACATTTTTCTTTCTACCTAAACGCACTCACTAAGAAAAGGGTTTTCTTTACAACTTATTTTGTTACAACCACCAAAAAAAAAAGTAACATTACAAAAAAAATACATATATCAAAAATACTTTCCGTCAAAACAAACTCACCATTGGGTTGGAATAAAACATGCTTCAGAGCAGTAATATTTTTACTTCATCCAGCTTCTGTCCAATTTATACTCAACAACTGCCCCCAAGCTGGACTCCAAGAGCCCTATTTTTCTTCACCTCAATAATCACTTTCACCCAGCAATTAATAAACAGCATTTACAGGTGAAATTAACTTAAGAGCTGTCTATACTTATCCTCTCTAAATACCAAAATGAAAATAAAAGAGATAGAAACACTTACTTATCAACAAATGGGAAGAAAAAAAAGGCACTGCCTACATTTACAAATCATTTGCTTTAACTTGAAGAAAAGTGTACATATCTTCACATCAATCATCTTTACTTACTGTAACTAATACATCCCACAACAGCCTTTACAGGGTGAAATTAACTTAGAGCTGTATTTACTCTTCCAGCTCTAATATCAAAATGAAGGGAAAGATTAAAGAGTTTGTTTATCAAAGAACAAAGGTAGAAAAATAAAAGCACTGCCTACATTGAGGATCCCCTTTTTATTTTACAAACAAATACTACAACATTCTTCCTGATGGTTGTACTTCCATAAACAGCCTGCAATGGAAGTTGAAATGTGTAACCACTCCTGGTAACAGAAGAACCTCATCATTCAATAGGTTCAACTTGAACACATGTAAATATCAACTAGCAATGGAAAAACATATACCTAATTAATGACAAAGGATCCCTCAGGGATGTCTAGCTGCTTCGTCGTGCAATTGAGAAGATCTTACATTGGGTTCATCCTGTCAACATTAGTCCAGCAGAATATAGTGGTACTGCACTTAGCTAGACTAATTTTCCCATGTGGAACTGGAGTTCCTGCTTGCAACATTGCTAAACTATTTTTTAGCAATATGAACTACCATTGCTTATTTTGCATGTTTACTACATAATATGCTGTACAGCAACTGCAGTTCGCCCTTTTTATTACTTAACATTCACCTAGGCTTCCCCCCAAAATCGAGCAAGGAAAGAAAGCAAGTTAGTATATGCAAAATTCAGTAATGTTTTGGCTCGTCAGATATCCCAGTTTCTGGCTTTCTGCATAACACAGTATTAACAAAAACACTTCAAAAGCAGCACATGCATGTGTTCCAAGGCAAAGAACTGGATTCCATAACCTGACTAAAAGCTCATATATACAAGTTCCTAGTCAGATTAACACAGAATACAAAAGGCTCCCTTATCCTTTTAGATGGTTAGATGTAACCTTGCTATGCTCCTGTAACACATACTAAGAAAGCACCTCAATCTACAAACTCTGCATCGTGTCTCTGGCACTAAAGTTTATGAAGCTCCATGGTTTAACCTATATCAAGCAATTGTTGTCAAAACTACAGGCATCATTAACAACAACGATTTGGGAACACTTCTTATTTATCAAAAATGGCTCATACACCCCTTTTGATCAAAAACTAAAATAAAAATGGCTCATACATATTTAACAAAAAAACTGCAACAGAAAACACTTTTTATGACCTCTTAATCATATATTCAGGAATCTTAGTCGTGGTCTCCAGCTCTCCATATCAACATCAACCCTCCATCATAGACAACAACTGAGATTATTAAATATGTGAAAATCCACGTCTCCAACAGATCCTGGTTCCTTTTTGTTCACAGTTCTTTACACTAGTGTTGCCGTGAAGGATTATAGCCTCCTTTTTGTACCCTGTTCTTTCTTGATGTTAATTACGATGATGTTGAATTGTTTGTCCATCAATTTTGTTATAGTATGGACTGTCATAGACCGTCTTTATTACTTTCTGTTCGGTGGCTTTCCTTTATGTTAGTACACTGACATTGTATGCAGTGGCGAATTTAGGTGCAAAAAATAGGGCACCCGAACCCGTGGTCTCTTCGTAAAATTAGATATTTTATGTATATATTTTCTAACATTTGTATAATATTATATTCTTGCATCCGTACTATAAAAAGCCTAGTTGGTCCACATGGTTAAATGTTGAGCTTTTGACTTTGAAGACTGAGTATCAATTCCCACTTAATACATTTTTCTTGGTGCACCCATATTTAAAAAATCCTAGATTCGCCTCTGATTGTATGTCCATCAATTTTGTTTCAGCAACCTGTATGGTCTTATGGCTAAATTCCACTTTGATGATATAGAACGAATCAAAGTCTTAATAAAGAATAACCTAAATACATGGTCAACATCCTGCAAAGTATTCAAATTATGATGACCAGAGAACTTCGTAGATGTTTCTCAAAAAGAGGTTCAATATCATAATAATACCAGATCAACTTCAAGAATATTTTCCATCATTAAAACCTAGTCTTTACAACTAAGCTACATCTGTCAGGTAACCAGTCCCAAGAATGGAGAGATCGAAACATTAGCAACCTAGCTTAGTGAAATAACCTTGTGCAATAGACAAATTAGCTTAACAAACCTAGGCCAGAGGGAGTCAGGAATTCCAATATTAACGAGTAAAGAACCATGAAAATTATGATGCATCCTCAAGGCATGAGAGAACATCACAAAATAAAACTGCAGGCAAGTACTAAAAGAGATACACAACAAAAGACCCCTATAGTAAAAACAAATTTTAAAACTGCTGTGTGGCAGAAGACAATGGCCAGGAGAAGCTTCTCCCAACCCCCTACACAGAAGTTATGCATTTTATATTCAAAGTTCAAAGGATTGTGTATTATGAAGAACAAGCTTTAATTATCTTCACTAACTGATCTCCTTCGACCAAACCCCCATTTACATGTCATCTGAACTAAGGGGATTTCAGTCTTATAAGTATAAATGTGTCTTTTCATAGTCTTTTTTTTGGTTGGCCATTAAATAATACAAGCCCCCTCCCTTCAATCAAGAAAAACAGCAATCTAATATCAATAGTCTGTTAACCGAGAGCCACCAATTTTAAATTTTCATAATAATTATTGTACAGTAGTATTGATATACCAATCTAATGGTTGCTATGGTACATAACTCCGCAGCTCAAACACCGGCCAATTTTACATGTCATCTGAACTAGGGGATTTCAGTCTTGTGAGTATAAATGTGTCTTTTCATAGTCTTTTTTTTGGTTGGCCATTAAATAATGCAGACCCCCTCCCTTCAATCAAGAAAAACAGCAATCTAATATTGATAGTCTGTTAACCGAGAGCCACCAATTTTAAATTTTTATAATAATTATTGCACAGTTGTATTGATATACCAATCTAATGGTTGCTATGGTACATTACTCCGCAGCTCATACACTGGTCAATTTTAGTAACCATGGAGACACCATAGAAAAACAAAAAAAGACGCCCTAACTGAACTTCAATGTTAAGACCAGAAAAGCATCTCCAAGCAATGAAAAGAATGTCTCACCAAGTGCTACGCCTCAATCCCAAGCCAGCTGAGGTCAGCTATATGGACCATCAATATGATTTAGTTCCACTAGAACCAGTTCCATTCAAGTTTTTTTATGTAATTTAGACTTCTAGAAACTGCAAGTTCTCTACATATTCTAAAAACTAGGATGGTAAATTGTAAAGCGGAAGTTATATTTTAACTCCAGTTGCTAACTGTATAGTACGTTCATGGATCACAGGTTGTCTTTGTGTCTCAGCAGTTTTTTTCTTTCTGGATACTGTGTGCGTCTCTGCTTTATGTATCACTGCAGCCCAAAAGTGGCCATAAGAATCCCTCTTACGCAAAGTGAATATTTAGTTAAGAAAAGTGAAGGGGACATTCCAATGTGGCAATGCCCCTTTTTACTTGAGATGCTGCACAGCAAACTGTGCACTGTCAGGGCCAAAACTGATCTTCACATACAGTTTTGCTTTTTTTTTCTTTTTTCAAAATAGAGAAGGTAGCGTTTTGGTTAGGAAGCAGACAGAAGAACTTCTATACCAATTCTTTATGGAAAAGTAATCTTCTGTTGACCCAACAAAAATTAAGGAATAACAAAAAAAGGTATGATTTGATATGATTTCCATGGTTATTATTTTAAGGATCAGGTCTTCACTATCCCATATCCAATGAAGCATCACAATTAGTTACTATTTCATTCCCGAAGCATGAACGAGCACTAGAAGACAGAGGTAAGATCACAGCATACATATTATAGGAACTCTCGCATAAGAACTGAAACTAACGCATAGCAACATTTAATTAGCAGGAAACGTTCCCTGAACTAGGTTGCATAAGCAAGAAAAAGCAGAATATAGCTACAGATCCACCAGGACTAAGTTGACATAATTGTCCTAATACAGGAAAAATAAGTTTTCAAAACCATGGGCAAAACAACTTAACTGCCACAGAAACTTCCAATCCAAACCATCTTCCAACAACAGGGCAGCAACCTGAAATGACAAAGCTAGGATAAAAACCCCCAGAAGAAGAAGAAAGATTGTAAAGCTAATCACCTACATTGCGGTGCAAATGCTTGACTGAAGGCTTAGTTACAACCATCAAACACAGCCTTTCACTTCCTATCTACTATCCCAAGCTCAAGTCTTTCTACCACGGCTCTCGAACACTGCCTTTCTAGTCCTCCCTTTCTCTTCAACTGAAGCACGATCACTAAAAGTCCTACAAAATGGTAGCAAAAGGAATTAGAATTTATGCTGTCGAATTTGTTGGTGTTACAAAATCTATCGAACACTCACTTCTGTTTCTTTCGGTTTTGCTCCTTGATAGACCTGACCATATCCATAGCCATATCCTGGTGCTCTCTTGTCTGCGAATGCATATCTAGGCCCTCAACGGTTTCACAATCAACCTTGCAAATGCGGCACCATCCCATGCTCGTGGGCTTCCTCTTTCTTGGTCTATCAAAGGAGTCCACATCACCCTGAGAAGTTGCGAGTTCACAAAAAAATAATAAGAGGATATTCTAATTTCATGCACATTATGTCGATTACGTGATAACAATGCAATAAAGCTCTATTTCCAAGAAATAACATACTAACAAAGGAAAATGAACAAGATAATTACAGGGTTCATAAGGCAAAACTTACTGCATAAAGTCCGTGATTCGGATATGCCGGGACAGGATACCTGCTCCTGAAGCCAGGCTCCCCAAACCGTGGCATACCAGGTTTGTTGCGTCCAATTGATTCACCAAAACCAGGAATATCTCCAAACCCAGACAACTCCCCCATATAGGCATGGCCAGCGAAGGAACCAAAGCCAGCAGGTTTATCAAAACGTAAATGACTTGGTAATTTCGGAGGATCCAAAGACTCATCATGATGCAAATGACTAGGCATGTCTTTTCCAAACAGATCACCACTCTGGACATGTTTGTAAGGACGACCAAAGGTAGTATGCTCACCACCTCTCAAATCCCCAAGACCATCAGTCTCTACTCCATGTGGATGGCCAGGCAAAGCTTGGAACCTACCATTAGAGTATAAACCGCCAGCTAGATTGGAAGGTAAATTGAAATGTCCAGGCCCTTCAATAAATTGACGGGGCTCTCTGCCACCAATATCATCAAAACCTGAGTGACTTACAAATCCACGTGGTGGAATGTTAAATAACTCCCCATCAGGGTTTCTGGCAGACAAATAATCCATATGATGCACACCAAATCCAGATCCTCCCCTTTTTCTATCATCGTCATGAGGACCAAGTGGTGCTTCTCTTTCTCCACTATCCTTGAAATGCATCGAACCAGGAGGATGATGTGGAGGCAATAATCTGTTAGGGGGAACCCCGGTACTGGCCTCAAATTTTGATCCAGAATCATATCCTAATCCGCGAGGAGGTTTGTCATGTGGCCATGATCCTGCAACAACAAAGTTCATTATTTAGTGTAATTAATTAGGACATTGATTTTAACTCTTCTTGATAAATTATTTAGGAAATAATTGAATATCAAAGTCCAACTCACCTTGATCGCGAGGCACTGGCAAAGGACTTAAATGCTCCCCCATAGGCGCCTTCAACCTTTTATCCCTAGCTGATTCCATACTTCTAGGTTGGCCAAATGGAACCTTCTCAAAAGACCCAGAGGAAAATGGGTTTGGTTGATTTCCTTCAAACCGATTCACCCTTTGGTTTTGAAACATTTCAGCCTCTGCTGGATTAACTGAGTGTTGTGTTCCACTAGGAATTTCAGCACCACTTAATGGTGCTCTTCCTATTCCCGTTATCCCCTCTGGGAATTCACCTGGTGGAAGAAAATGACCATGCCCCCTAGCAAAGGTTGTTATAGACCCTGGACCAGGGATACCACCAAGGGGGGCACTACTAGGCTGCTTCAGGAATTGTGGATGATGATCAAGAGAATTCAATGGCTGACCAGCCTGAGGCACATCCCCTGAAGGCATCATTGCAGTGGGGGGATATCCAGGGAGTTGGGCATGAGAAGCACTGCCTGCAGGTTGCACTGGTGATATTATCATAGGACCAACGGGCCTTTGCTGCGCAGACGGTCCATATTTCGGTGGTGGCATCCCATGCCCATACTGCTGAAAAACCCCTCTGTCAATGGTAGAGTCATGTGAATCTCTTCCAGAGTTCAGTTTCTTAATCGAACCATCAGCAGCATCAGAAGATTCATGCTTTTCCAAAGTCTGGTCCAGTTCTTTTGGAGCATCATCACAGGCATCTTTGTCTGGCTTAACTGTTGCATCAGCTGATTTGGAAGCAGATTTAGGCATCAAAAAATTCTCATTTTCCTCTTCCTTAACAGTTCTTTTGTCCATAAGCTCATCTGAATCACCCTTATGAACATCTATATCACTGCTGGCCCTCTGTCTGTACTCGTCATCAATTGATTTGGCTGGAAGAGAATTTAGATCCTTTTGAGCATTGTCCTGGTAAGGAACTCCCACTTCTGGCCTTCCTGAAGTTTTGTCAGGTAACAGATCACCTTTACTCTCTAGGGCTAACCGTTTCTTCTGATCCATTGACTCGTGCTCATTGCTCGTGTAGCTCCCATAACTTGGATTTATTTGCGGCTGGCTTAAAGCAGGCTGGACAGGTCTAACCTGGGCTGTAGTATTATATCCACCATGAGCCTGTGAAATCGACTGGACATGATTTTGCATCCCAGGCCTTCCTATATATGTTTGAGATTGTTGAGGTTGTGGGGGAGGTGGTAAGGTGGCATTTTGCTGTGGCTGAATATACGCATGCAAACTTTGAGGCACCACATTAGGAAGACCTTGAGGGCGAAATTGAGACTGCAACGGCTGCTGGTGAGTAAAATGACCTTGCTGGTGTGATTGGCTCGGAAATGGACCAGGAAATGTATGATGTTGACTGTACTGTTGAGACATTGGCTGTTGATTAGGCCGAACAGGATGTTGCTGAATTGAGTGTCCTGCTTGTTGAGCAGTAGCATAAAGTTGAGATTGCGCAGGAACTTGACCTTGAGTAGGTACCAGCCCCGGTTGCTGATTGCCGATTAGACCCAGAGGTGGGCGCATTAAGGGAGGTTGAGGAACCTGACCATGAGTTTGAACCAGAGGCGTAGACCCACTAGTAGGATGTGGATACATTGGAGGTTGCTGTGACATCCCTATAGCCACTTGCTGCGTGATCTGGGTTTGTGGATAGGAATGGAAACCTGAAACTGCATTGGCTGTTGAAGGGAGGGTCTGACCCAGTGCATGAGTAGGCTGGCCAACCTGAGGAGGCCGCAATTGGCCATGAGATTGTGGATGATGTTGCACATTTATTTGCGGCTGGAGTTGTGAATGAGGTTGTGGTTGCACAGGAGGATGTGGTTGGGCTTGAGAAGATGGAGGGGGATGAACCTGGGCGGGAGGCTGCTGATACTGTGGCACTTGCACATATTGTTGTGAATGAGGCTGCATTGGATAGGTCTGTGAATATGGTGGATGAGCACCAGAAGCTGGATATATTTGTGATGGAATTTGGGCATGAGGTTGCATAGTAGGTGGGAGCTGCTGCACTGGGTTGACTTGGTTTTGATGCTGTTGTGCCAGAGGTTGAACCTGTGGTTGAGTTGGCCCTTTAGGTAGAGCTTGCATTTGAGTATGAGGTTGTTGTTGAGATTGAGGATTAAGTGGTTGCGGCTGGGGCTGGGGCCGTGG
>NW_006238990.1:2080803-2099101 GCF_000226075.1 Solanum tuberosum | reverse complement strand
GGGCTGGGACCGGGGTCTGGGGTTGTGCTGGTGGCTGCATGTAAATGTGAGGTTGTTGCTGATATTGTTGGAGGGGTTGTTGCTGATAAGGATAGTATTGTTGATAAGTTTGCTGTTGATAAGGCTCATATCCAGCATATTGCTGATAATATTGCTGATACCACTGCTCTGAAGTAGGCACACCAGCTGAAGCAGTAGCAAGAGCCTGAGAGCTGGCATTTGTTTGCTGATTGGGATCTTGTCCAGGAAGCAGAGAAGCAGTTGTGGTTTGAGGGTTTGGTGTCTGTGATGCTGGAGTTCCTGAATGAGCCGTAGTTCGATTCGAGTCGGTACCAGCAGCAGTGGTAGCTGCACCAGAGCTAGGATTATCTTGGGAACCATTAGTTGTCTGCTGTGCAGGATATACACCCTGGGGATAGAACATATACTAAGAAACCATCCACTACAAGAAAGATGAGTATTACATATGTATGAAAAGTACTCACAGGACAACTCAGGGCATGCTCATGCACTTGTCGATGCACAATCTGGACTCCACATCTATTGCATACAACTGGGGAATTGCCGAAGGAACAGCCAGAACAATGGGAAGTGCAATCAGAGAAGGAACCTTCCCATGTGCATCCACTTCTGTGATAGAGACAACGCACTTTAACTCTGCCTATGCTTTCAGCAAGTGTCTTGTCCGACTCGATAAGGGCCTGTGAGGAAAAGTAAATGCAACACATTCAAAATATCACGAGTAGCAAAAGCATCAGCAGTTATCTAAAGGACAATGTACTACAGGGAGCTCACTTTAGAGTCTGCTTCAGTCACCAAGTATCCATCATAAGGACAGGCTCGGCTCCCATTGGCAACATGTGCCAGACAAGGTTTGCAGTAGAGATGAGTGCACTGTGATTGGACGGCTTCATTAGGAAATACGAGTGTGCGACAAACAGGACAGAAATACTCTCCAGGATAGGTATGGATGTCGATTATGCATTCAATATCAAAACCCATATCAACTCAGGAGTACGAAGTCAGTTTCCACAACACATCAATGCAATTATGCTTCCGGTAGATGAAAGCTGCTCTTGATGTGCAAACTGCAAAGCTCATCAAAATAACTACAATTAGAAACACGACAATAAATGAAATACACATTCAGATAACAAAGACAACAATTAAGGAAAATGTCAAAACTTAAAAAGCCACAAATGCACCCACTTATGTGCCATGCCCTAACACTTTGTATATGCTGAATACACGTTCAGAATGATTTTTAAAACAAGAAAGAAAGTAAAGCAGAACTAGGTCTTGCGAGGATGTGATTATTAAAACAATAAAGGTTTTTGGTTAACATTTCCAGTAATAGAAAAGGGTACGTATACACAAACAAGCAAGCGCGAAGGAAATTCCAGTAATGCAAATTCCAAACTATTCAGTAAACCTTGACCTTGTTAATTCTTTGAACTATACAACTACACCGCACTCATTTATCAATTCAACCAAATTTATTCTCAATCTATCCTACAATAATTTACACTCCTCAACACCAGTTTAAAATTGGGATTAATAGCAACAGTGACGTAAACACAAAAGTTAACAAATAAAGATTGAATTCGAGCACAAATAGCCACCACCATCATAAGCTAATCAATTTCAAAACTTGAAAAGGATTCTTTTTCCCCACTCAAACTAACACAAACTTTGAGCTAGTTAATCCTTTGAACTACACACTTATTTACTCTCAATTTATCCTGTAAGAAATTACAATCCTCAACATCAGTTTTGAATTGGGAAAAAAATTGTGCACAGTGACAGAAACACAAAAGTTAACAAATAAACATTGAATCATTCACTGGAAGTGGGAGGAGGGGCGGAATTCGAGCACATCAAGATTAGTAGAGTTCAGACAGAAGTTATCATAAACCCAAGGGCGGCTCAACCCTAAGTCAAAAAATAAGGACCTCCAAATAACCCAAAAAAAAAACCCTAAATTCAGTTCACTCTAATACGAAAACATACCTGTACAACAAAATAAAAAAATAATCGACCAAGAGGCAAGATTAAACGAAGAACCAAAAGAAACCCTAAATTCAGTTCACTCTAATACGAAAACATACCTGTACAAAAAAGAAACAAAATCGACCAAGAGGCAAGATTAAACGAAGAACCAAAAGAAACCCTAAATTCAGTTCACTCTAATACGAAAACATACCTGTACAAAAAAGAAACAAAATCGACCAAGAGGCAAGATTAAACGAAGAACCTAAAATAAACCCTAAATCAGTTCACTTGAATACAAAAACATACCTGTACAAACATAGAAGTAAATTCTAGCAAGAGGCAAAGATTAAACGAAGAACCAAAAGAAAATGAAGGAAATACATACATAAAAGAGAACCAGATCTGATGATGGCGGTGTAAAATGTTATTTTACTTGTGAGAAGCACCAGCACACTTGGAAAACCTAAGTAGAATGAATATAAAAAAAAAATTATGTATTTATAGGTCTAATCTCATACTATTATGGACATATTTTTAAAATTTAATTATTTGTGTAATTATAATTAAAAATTGTAAATAATTAAATTGATTTGGTAAAATTGTCTTTAATTCTTTGAAGTATGTTTTATTAAAAATTTCAAGTTCAAATGAATTAGATTATTAAATAATTAAACTTTAAAAAAAATTGTCCTAATTTTGAATGTCTTCTATTATAATATTGGAGATTACCTACTTGGTGTTGGTGTGATTATTCACTGTTCAAAATGAATGTTCAAACCTTTATCAAAAAATTATAGAGTTTATCAAGGATCGCCCGATAGTACAATTGAATTGGTGAACTCTAACTAGTGAGGAGAGCAGCAAACTGGTTATACCTAGTGCGATGGCATTTATATAAATATATAAGCATAAATAGGAGTTTTTCGTTTTGAATACAGACAACGGCGTTAGGGATGGATTAAATGATTTAACCCTAAATCATAACGCCAAACCTAGAAGATATTTTGAGTCCAAATTAGACTACTAGCATTACTTCTTTTGTTGTTTCAAAGAACATATTTTTAGTTCTAAATAATTTGAATTTGTATCAAAAAATTTAATGTATGTTACGTCACTAATACAGATGGTGAAAGCTCCACGCATCATGTGACAGGATAAATAACTTTTTAGATAATTTGTAATATATATAGAGATCTTAAACTGAACAAATACATTTGTTCGTGAAAGAATATGGCCTCTAAAAGTCATCTTTGAAGTTTAGCATAAAAAAATTGAAGGTATAAAGATGGATGTTACTGTATTTTGAAGGGAATTACTTGTATTTTCTTCAATTTGTATACATACAATATTTCTTTATGAAAAGTTGATTTTTTCATGTTTCAAAGTCATTCCTCTTTTATTGTGCTTTTCTTATTTTTCTAACAATCTTAAAGAGATTGGTGTTATGAAGAAGATACGGCATATTCAAATAGTATTTATATAATTTGAAGGCACTCAAGTAATGATATTTCTGTCAATCACAAACTGCCACAGAATAGAAATACACCAAGTCTACAACTTCACGAGTTTTTTGGTAACAGTTTTGTGAAGTTAACATTGATTGACTTTTACTCCAATGATAAAACATTAAATTCAAAAGGTAAATGAATTATTTAAATTATTTATTGTCGATGACTATAGTTACTTTTCTCTAGCATTAATTGTCAATTATTATGCACAAGAAAATTCTCAGTTATTGTCTATTAGAGTAAAGAGTTGTGAGGCATTTAAATTTTTGACATTAATACGAATTTACATGTTAAAAAATGGTATAAAAATTATATATCTTCATTGAAATATGATATTGGTGATCATATAAAAAGGAAAGAGAATTGGTGATTGTTATGGTTGTCTAATGAAAATTTCATATATCAATATCAGTTATTTTCAGTTTCATTAATTTTCTGACGGGTTGACAGTTAGAGGGTCATTATGTTCCTCTCGTTGAGAATGAGAAAGAAAGATGCAAAGAGACAAAATAGGCAACAATTTCATTAGAGGAATGACAATGTTTCACTAATTATGATGTACTGACAATTTCATAGCTACTCTTTTTATTCTATTGATCTAAAGTGACATTTTGTAAAAACTATTGTAAGAACTTTATGAAAACTTAATCATTAACATGTCAGCGACATGACCACAGTTTTAAATAATCAAAATAATCACATCAAATAAATCAAGAAGAAAGTACAATTTTTTTTTTTATAAATATGTGAAATTTATTTTTATAAATATTAGGGTAGATGACTATAAAGATCCTTCCAGTCATTTTATAAATTTGATGTGTGTTTTTTCTATTTTGACCTTTTAATAGTTTTTATATGTGATTATAACTTGTAGAGATTGATAGTACAAATCTTGGGGTGTTTGAAATTAGCGATTTGGGTCATTGATTGGGTTCTTGAGTTTTAAGAAAAATTAAGTTTGACCGTGATCAATTTTCGATCAAGATGACCTTGAATCAGTGTTTGATATTTTCAATAGGTCTTAAACGTATTTTTTTAACAATTTATATATTCAATTTATTTTCGCAAGATTCCAAACAGATCATATAGATATACTTGAAGTTTTAATTATTTTAGACAACTAGTTTAATTGATGATTAATGAACCAAGTTCATAACTCATTTAATATCTTTATGCCACGTGATTCATATACAAAGATAAATTTAAGTGAGAAGGGTTTAACATGTTAAAAGATGAATTTAAAAGTTCCAAATAAAGAGCAGTTGGGACGCAAGTCACAACATTAACTAAGGTTCAAAGAGGAGATTTTTTATTTTATCTTTGACGTTAGATATGTGAGATGCTACATTTATACAAGTATTTTACTAATAATGATATGTGCCCAAATAAATGTCAAATAAGACCATTTATTATAGGTGAAATTATTTATTTATACTATTAGAATTTGTGTTAATTAATGGAGTAATCGCGACATAATGATAATGTGATGAAGATATAATTATTGGGCAATAATGATAGAATAGGTGTTTTGATTATTCATTTTTATGTATTAGGTAGTTTTGCAGCTACTGTTTTGTATTAGTGTATGATCCATCCCGATCGTTATGATTAGACCAATGGTGAAAGAAATTGGGCCATAATTTTTTTTGGATAGTGACATAAAATTTTTAGGCTAAGCTAGTTCCAGATGGAATCTAGATAAGATAAGGTATATGGATATTTGGAAATAGATGGGATGAAATGTCTATGATTGAATAATATTTTCTATTAGCCAAGACATTAAGGAACTCATAGGGCTTTATAAAATTAAATTTGAGTGAGTAAATCTTTCGAATTAAACTGTAGCGTGAAGGGGATAATTCGGGACGTCAAGGGAAGAAGGTATGTTAAGAAATGGACTTTTAGAAATTTATGAGTCTCTAAAGTTCATGCAATCCACTATAAAGGGTGATAGGTTGTTATAGCGGGAGTGTGCAGGCGCTATAGCGGGCTGATCCGCTATAGTGAGGTAAGTCAGAATTTTATGTAGAAAAAGTTTCAAAACCTCCTATTTTCTGCATCTTCCTCCTTGGGTTTGAGATGAGTGAATCAGGGAAGTTCCTACTCAATTTTCCATCAAATTCATCGGTAAATGTAAGTTCATTACTCTCATATCTTGTAATGTGATTCTTAAGCTTTAGAATCTAGGATATTATTCTTGGGGGAGAGTTTTGACTTGATTTAATGGTGGGAAAAATCCTGGCTTTGATAGAATGATCAAGAATTGACATGGGTGTAGAATTTGGTTATAATCTGGGAATAATTAGGTCACTTTTGATTGTATTGTTGTGTGCATTTATTGTCTTAAACCAAGAATAAGCCAAGACATTGAACAAGGAGAAATCTCGGGTTCTTTAGAGTTTCCAAGAGACTTGATTCGATGTAGGTGATAGTTGTATATTTTCCAATTCATATATGTACGCATTATCTAGTGCTTTACAGTATCACTTGTACAATGCATGTTGTGAAATACATAGGGAAGCATATGAAATGATATCATGTTGATAATATCATGCAATGAACTTGTTTACTTCACTTATGGTTTCAAATGTTTTTGTTCATTGTGATCATGATTGTGCATGTTGATGTGATTGTTGGTTGACTAGAATATCATGTCTAGTATAATTACTAACACTAGTTGGCTCAAATATTGTGTCGATACACTAACAAACTCTATGTGGTCCCATAAAAGGATCAGGTATATGCATTTGTGATCATGTGAGACGTGTTTCATGCATGAACTAATCCAGGATATTGTGATTGGGAGTCTTGTGTTCGTGATTATTGTTATATGTGTTGACATGTGTTTACCGTTGATTATTTGTTTACATTTTTAATTTGGAACTGGTTATGTGATCCTACTAATATATTTTGATTATGTAGTGATATTGCACTTGCTCTTTTCTTATTAAGTACATAGCATCGTCCAACTATTGATACGAGATCTTGGTTAAAGGACACTTGACTTCGAATCTAAGGTGAGCTAATCTTCCAGGTTGCTATAGGTTCCTCTACATCTTCTTGTCCATCTTTTCAGTCAAAGATGTTGGACTGTTAGTTCATGTTTTCTAAGTTTTTGGGATTGCATCCCCATTATTGACTAAATAGAGTTTTTGTACAACGACTTTCTATTTCTAGGGGCTATTTTTCCATTATTGTTTTGACTACATATTGAGTTTATGGAAACTCAATCATTTAGTTGTTCTTGAACTATTTTCCTATTATGTTACCTTATGACTTGACTTTAGAAAATAGTTTTGAGTTAAGATTTAGGTTGGTAGTTAGTTCTCCCACACGAGGATTAGTATGGGTGCCACTCACAATGGTTTGGATCTGTCGCGCCTCATTTTTCACAAAACAGATTATGCAATGACGTGACAACTCTTTTAGGATTTTAAAAGAGAAGAGTCATCACCTAACTATTTAAAGGCGCGTTAGAGCACCATTCTAAACTAATTAACACTAAATTAAATTAAAATGTCAACGAAATCAGTGATCGGGTAAGGATTCCAAATTACCTCGAAGGGAGGGTGTTAAGCACCTTTCGAGGTCCATAAATGTGTGTCCCTGCCGGATCTCATATAAAATTATGTGGGTGGTTAAAATATGAAAAATAAGATTAGTTTATTTTAATTAATTAAAGACGAACTAAGTCTAAGCGGGTATGAAACAAATTTAATACAAAACAATTAATACAAACAAATAAAAAAAAGGACACATAAGTAAGAATAGATAAACAAGAAGATAGAATTTCACAAATGATATACGAAAGAATAAATTTTCATTAACTATACTACCCCAAATAATACATACAACAATATATAAGAAAAAAATGAAAAGAGATAAATTAAACTTAAACTAAATTATCCTTCTCGGATTAGCGCCCGACTTATTAATTGGAAGATAAATCATAGTTTGTCATTTTCTACTCGGGTTAACTTACATCATTTCTGAAAGACCTATATATCTCTACCCCACCTAAGTTCATTTATTATTAAGAGCCTAAAAGCGAACTAAAAGAAATAAACTCCAACGTCCTAAAAGGTGCCTAACGTCCCAACTTAATGTCCAAGAGGCATTGGACTTACTAATATGGTAAGTTAGATTTAAAAAAATATCTCAAGTTGTCTAATTAGACACTAAACGTCAAACATAACAAATAGGACAAACAATTAGTAAGTAAATGTCTCATGTTGACCTCTAATTTAGTTATTGGCGTGCTTGAAAACACATATACAGTGTGAAGGTCATAACAAAATAGATGTGTGCATACACAATTAGACATATAAGTCGTAATGCAACTCTTGATTAACATAGAGGCAAAACTTCATTATTAGACATATTAGGACATTTTAATTACTAAGCTAGTTGTAATAAAAGAAAGACATTTATGACAATTTTAGTTATCACTATGCTAGCTTTCATAACACATTAAAATTATAGGCATGATATCTGTATGGATTAATATGCTGAAAATTGTTTAATAAAAGTCTATGAATATGAAATCTAATTGATTAGCATGCTGAAATTATTACATAAAACCTACAGACATGGTTTTTTTTTTTAAATTAAAGACCCCATCGGGCCAATTTATTTGAAATAAAGCATTTATACAAAAGGCATCCCAAAGTGGCATATCCCAAATTAATGAAGCAAAACAAAATAAAAAGAAATGCAAAATAGGAAAGAGAATGAAACCAAAGAAATCACAGAGAAAAATTCAAATCTTTCACTGCTATTCTTCCAATTTCTTCAAGAAAATGAAGGTGAAATTCAATCTTCAAACTTGGAAACACAAGATCCATAGCTGAAAGGGCTTCTGTGTCAACGATTCATTCTTGTTTATCACGATCCGACCTCCACATTCAGATGCGAGCAAAATCAAATGAAGTGAATCCTTGTATTTGCAAAGCCAAAATTTGAGAGGGTAAAGGTTGAATAATTTCACCTTCGACAGTCCCCAAGTCTCACAAATGCCATGAAATTCATTCCAAGAGAAGACTTCTTCAACTTCACCATACGATTTCCAGCCACCAACACGCAGATTCAAACCACCTCCCCTTTCTTGCTACTATTAAACGATTTTAAGTTGAAAATTTTCTAATATTTTTATTTTTTCTCATAAGGTGAGCTCACAAGGAGCTAATACCACTGCTAGAGAGCAAATATAAACATCAGGTATATTTCCAAATTTGACTACAGCTTTCAGGTTAGTAGCTTTCTCCCTTCCCGTAAAAATTTGATATTTGTTATTTGAGTGTGCTCTTGTATCTCAAATTCATATACTCTAGTACTCAATATGTGTGTATAGCCTCATGTTTATTGTACCATGAAATTCCTATTTTGACATTTTGTCAGACGTAGATTTGGCATTTGATTTTTATCCATGCTTATTAAAGCTCTCCTTTCATTCGAAACCTCTAATATAAAATTATAAGTAGTAATGCTTTGTGTACCTGCAAAACATAAATATTGATTAGTAAATACAAACATGAATTCTATATAAAAGAAAATGTCAAAATATTTGTTAAGTCCTAAATATGATATCTAACTCAGATAGCATGCTGAAAAGTATTTAATAAGGACATATGAGCAGCATACCTAAAGATACGAGCATGATAATTACTATAGACATGATTTCGATATGACATATCATGCTAATTTTATTACATAGTAGCTATATATAAGATTTTTAAAAGATTGACTTAAGTTAGCATGCTGCAAAAATAATGTGATAGACATTAGGGAAGTTGTTCTGAAAGAATGTTAACAGTTGATTAATTAATATAATAAAGTGCAAAAAAATTGAGAGTAATAAATTCCTTTGGCAAGTTGTCTGATGGATGAGAAATATGTTACTGCTAACCAATTTACTTTAAATGGACTTAAGAGAAACACTCAAATATTTCAAGGCAATTAATTCCTACAAGCACGAGTTATAACATTAAACAAATAAATATGATAAATAATAATAACTCAAGTAGCACATATTTCCCTACCCTTTAGACAGTCCCCAATTATCTCATAAATGGAGCAATGTTTGGTACAGAGTTATTACAAACTCAAAAATAAATAAATCTACAATGACTAAAATAATAAAAATAATATTAAATAATGATTCTATCTATGAAATATGCCTATTCCCAACTAACTCTTCATGTCTCGAAACCAAGTTCGAATCTCTGCTAAACCAAAGAAACATAACCATTTGCCAAGAACACTAGATATACAATGGTCATTTGAGTATGCAATTATAACAGACAGATAAGGCAATATTAATTACAAGCTTGACAAGTATTGAATAACACACGAAGAGAGAGGCCATGAATGACCTGGACGCTTTCCACAGAATGTTTAAGGCATTCGAGCTTTCCAAATATTTAAACAATACAAAATTATAAGGTACACATAACTATCACATAGATTATTAAATGTGTTGTTTAAGAGAACTAACCAATTAAGTGCCGATTAATAATGAGTAATCCAGAAGGTTAAGTAACAACAACAAATAGTGATTCAAGTTTGTGAAATCAACACCCAATCATTGACACGTCAAGTTCACAAGAACCTCAAGAATTCAAAACAGTGCTTGTGTCAAGAAGGATGTTTTATATCGACGTAGGCTAGTAACTTAGAGAGGCAAAATTCAAAAATAGACCAAAAGTGTTATGAGTATTGAATGTAGAAAAAAAGTATTCGAGCAAGAAGATGTAAGGTCTGATCTTTCTGATGTAAAAGAAAAGCGTAGGCAGTTCTCTTTATTTTAGTGGTAAAAAATGTGTAAAATAATGAGAAGGACTTATGCCTATATAGGAGAAAGGTACTAGAGTCAATCATAGAAGTAATGGAGGAACAATATAAATCAAATAAAGACTTGTCCTTAATTAGATGAGGAGAAACAATTAAGATGAAATCAGACCAGATTTACCCTAAACCTAATAAGTAAAGTAATCAAATTAATAAAGATAAGACCAAATCAATGTTATCAAATTTAGAACAAGTAAAAATGGCAATTCAGCTTTCAAGCAAAACATGTCAAATTTTCTATAAATTACCGAATTCTATGAAGATAAAGAATGAAGCAATGTATAAATAATGAAGTACAAAGTCTGTAAAAGATAAAATAAGGAAAATCTTCTACTAAACTATTAGAGGTTACCATAAATAACAAAATGTTAATGGAATGACCCTCCAGATCATTTTCTTCATTTTTCGATTTTTTAAGTGTTTAGAGATTTTCTGTAGAAATTACTTGTTGGGACTAATAGCTCGATCACCGGGTCATTCGTTTGAGTTCTATACAAGTTTTTCTATTTTGAAGCCTTTGAAACTTAAATGATTGACTTCGGTCAAAAGTTTAGGAAGATGGCCTTAGAATGCAATTCTGAAGGTTTCAATAACTTCGAAAGGGCCATTTTGCAATAGGGGCATGGTTGGTTCGTGGCTTAAGACTTCTAGTGTGAGTTTGTGCTGTTAGACGTTTTAACTTTGAAACTTAAGCCAATCTTTGACTTCGGTCAACATTTTTTATAAACGTCCCCAAATGTGAATTTTGTCAATGCGGTTAACTCTGAAATATCGAGTTTGGTCGAGAACGACATTTTGTGCGGTTTCTGAGGCTTCTTGACTCATTTTGAGCCTTCTTGTGAATTTTAGCTTAAAATAGAACTTGGGGGGTGTGGACCCACTTTTCATCAAAATGACCTCATATGAAAGTTTCGATGATTTCGTTGAGTCCAAAATGTCAAATTTGTTGGGTTAGCATATTTCATTTGCATGCATGGGCATCTGAATGAATTATGGGGTTGGAGAATTTGGAGTTTGAGCAAACTAGTTGAAGTGTTGATACCTGGTGCATTCTTTTAGCCACCAGAATTTAGGCCTTTAGCGATCGTATTCAACTTTTAACGACCATTTTTGGCTATTTAGATCCCAAATTTTTAGCTTCAGCCCTCATTTTCAAAGTGCGATACTCGAGCTGGGAAGCTCTAATTGAGGTGATTTAAAGTTATGGACGTTCGAAATCTTTGTGGTTTGATAAGCCGGAGATTTCGACTCATTTAGGGTTTAAAGAGATTTCGAGCGGTGGTGCGTGATGAGTCAGGGATTTTGACTCATTTAGGGCTTAATATTCAAGGAATTAGTGTCCTCAATACCTATTTTATGCTCATAACGGATGTTAAAATGTTAATTTGCAGCAATGAAGGTAAAAGAGCAAGGCAAAGGCATTACGAGGAAAAAATGAGCAAAAAAGCTGAAAAAGTTTAACGAAAGCAAAGTTGGTACTCGCCAAAGCCACTCGGCAACTCGCCGATTGGACCTTCTGCTCGCCCAAAGTTCCAGAGTGCCAGCCCTTGGATAAGACCAAATTGGCGAGCAAACTGGTGGTTTGGCGACGCGCCGAACAGATCGATGAAACTGATTTCAATCGCCTAATGTTACATAACAATTTTGCTGAAAAAGGTATGCCAAAAAAATGAGAAGAGGAGCACTTGGCGCATTGCCGACCAATTTGGTGAGCCTGACTTATTTCACCGAGTGGACTCCGTGCTGAAATTCTGGGAACGTATAAATGAAATTTTGAAAAGAAGAAAAAAAGTTCCCACATTGTCCACTTCTGGATTTTTGAGTTCTTACTTTCTAGAACATTGTTTTTACACTTTTGAGTAGAGATTGAAGGTTTGTGAGATTTTTAGCTTCAATTTGAGCATTTGGAGACTTGTGGATTGTAGCCCAACTAGATGGAAAACTTCATTGGGAACGATTTCTTGTTCTTTATTATGTTTGGCTAAAACCCCCATTCATGGAGGTGTGATTATGTAGTTGAATGTATTAATTAGTTAATGAGTGTTGTTATTTACTGATTTTATTGTTGATTTGAAGTGGGTTTAATTAATAGTTTGTGTTTTAATTGAGGAATTGTAGTTGCAAATGCAATTTTAGATTAGTACTCTATACTTGCTTGAGAAAGAAGTGTTAGAGTTAAATTATTAGTTGATGATCGTATTGATTGTGTTGTTATGAATTTAACTTGAGAAGGTGGGTTTGAATGCAATTTTACAAATCTAGCTTGAAAAAGTAGATTGATTAAGGTAATGAGTTGTTAATTTGTGTTGTGCTTGTTGAGGTTCTAAAGAACTCACTTGATTCGCAATAGTTGATTGAGAAATGACTATTGCACCCAAAACCTAGCTTACCCACTGAGATTCAACGACTTTTAGTAAATAATAATCACCCATTATGCGAAATTGACATTCAATTTATCATACTCTCGAGAAACCTTCTCTATTTATTTACTTCCTATTTTAGTAGTCGTAATTTGGTTACCCAAATCCCCCCATTTGACATTAACCATCAAACCTTGTCATTTACTTTATTGTTGCGGAAATGTCTACATCTATAAATGATTAGAACACCATTTTAATTCTTAATCGAATTCTTTATCGTATCACTCTATGTGGGATCGACACCAACTCTTAGTTGGGTTGATACTTGTTAATGACCGCCTACACTTAGAAAAAGATGAAGTATAGTTGAGCGTTATCAAAAATGGTGCCACTGCCGAAGAGTGGTGTTTATAATTCTTTTATTGAAGTTTAGTCGTGAATTGATTATGTTGTAGTTGAATTATCTTATTTATGTTCTTTGTTGGCAGCTATTAAACATGTTAAGAGATGAGTGCCAATGGGAGCAATGCCAGCCAACTTGGGAACAATGATGACATCATGAAGATCAGTTGGGAAGTGCAAGTGCTATCTGATTACCTCCAACTATGGACAATGTGGTGTTCCATGTGACCAGCACTATGTTGCATCAATTGCAAATGAAGGGTCTCTTTGGAGGACTTGCTTATGAGGACCCTCATGACCATATCCAGAACTTTGTGGATGTGTGTGGGCCATTCTCTTTCAAAAACATCACTCAAGAGTCGGTCCAACTTCGTTTGTTTCCCTTTTATCTAGTAGGCGAAGCAACGAAGTGGTTGGCCAATTTACCAAGGGAATCAATCACTTCTTGGGAGGAGCTCACTGATGTGTTTTATGTAAGGTTTTTCCCTCCCTCGAAGATGGTGAAGTTGAGGGATAATATTCAGAACTTCAAGAGAGTGGATGACGAACCTATTCACGAGACATGGTTGAGGTTCCAGAAGTTGCTGCTCCAATGTCTAACTCACGGACTACCGAACAATGTGTTGTTACAATATTTTTATCGGAGCCTCGACTTAGTCAACAAAGGTTTGGCAGACCAGCTCATTCAAGGAGGAATCATGCAACAATCGTTTGACATAACATCTACCCTACTTAATGAGATGACAAAAAACAATCACGCTTGGTACACTAGAGAAGATCAAGTGTCTCCTTTGAACTTTGGGATGACGAAGGAACAAATGGAAAAGAACCAAGAGCGAGATGAAAACATGACCAAAATGATGACCCAAATGGACCTATTAATGAAATATGTCATGGGAAGTGGTTCCAAGTCTGTGAATGCGGTCGGAGTTAGTGGAGTAAATCTTGATGAAGCACACTTTGAATCCATGTACAATGAAAAAGTGCATTTCTTGGCAAATCAAACAGGAGGTTTCCGTCCGAACTATCCAAGGCCGGGCGAGAATCAAAGTTGGAACAAGGATCGCGGTGATGGTTGGAGAGGCCGAGATAGGAAATGGCGTGACCGTGGTACAAATTGGAGGGAGCAGGATGGCGACAAAGAACGATATGTGCCTCCCCATGAGCGTCAAAAGCCAAAAGAGCCAAGGGTTGATCCTGAAAGTTTTTGCGCCGAAGATATGCTTGCTCGTATACTAAACAAGGTAGAAGGATCAGACAAGGTGCTAAAGGAAATGAAAGATGACGTCTCTTCTCTGAACCAAATAGTTACTTCACATTTGGTGTCTATTAAGAAGCAGGAAACATAAATGGGTCAAATCTCGACTTATTTGAATCCAAGGCCAAAAGGAGGTTTACCGAGTGATACCATGGTTATCCCAAAGAATGAAGCTTGAAAGCATGTCCTTATCGTGCCACAACGTTAAATAAGGTGCTTCTTGGGAGGCAACCCAAGGTTTACTTTTTGTCATTTGAATAAAGATTGTTAGATGTGCAGGTTGAAATTAAAATTCTGGGAGGAAAAGGCAAATGGGCGAGCTCAGAACTCAGTCGGCGATTCCGATCCAACTCTCCCTTTGGACAAATAGATGGGTTGGTGTTCTAACAATTTCGGTGGGCTAAGGCCCACTCGGTGAATCGCCGAGTGGATCAGTGACATAAGTACTCATCGCCGATCTAGGCGCAAATTGAAGAGTCAAACGGCCTTTAACCGTTTTAAATTCAAAACCTTTCATTATTTTGAACTTTTCGACTTCTATGCTCTCTCAATCAAATTCTAGAATATTGATTTTTAGTTTAATTCTTATGGGTGTCCTCGTGTGGTCGAAATCTGAATTGTTTTCCTTTCCTATCTCCTCGCTTTCTCAAATTCTTGTGTCTTCGATTAAGGTTAGTTCTCCGAAGTTGTTTTACATTGCAAATTTTTGTTGAGCATGCGTGTGAGTAGTATGTTGTTCTGTTTCATGCCTTGACTTTGTGCTAAGTTAATCGTTGGGATCTAACTTGAAGTCAAGCATTTCCGATATTGTCTTTAGCCTATTTGTTGTGATTTTTGTGATTGAATTGTTTAAATTGCGGTTGTAGCTTGTTGGGCTTGGTGTGTGTGAAGTCTAAGTAACCCGAATTGCATTGATCAACTTAATTTTCCCAATGATAGATCGGGTGAAGTCATTCTTAAGGGTAAAAGACGTTGATTGGTCGAATTTAAACAAATTGGGGGAAGTCTGAGTACCCCGGGGTTGGTAATGATATGGGCTAGGCTTTAATTGCATAGAATAGGGTTTTGATTTGGTTATCGTAGACTAAGTATTGGAAATTTGGAGTCAGGGTAAAAATCTGGCACGAGAGGCCAGTCGACGAGCTTAGTCGAGCTCACCGACTGACTCGACGGTTCACCAATTGACCCCTTACCTCGCCATTTGCCCTGAAATTTTGCTGTTGGATTCTGTAACATTCGGCAATACGCTTGAGCTCGCCGAGTTTACTCGGCAACTCACCGAATGACCCTTGTTATCGCCTATTTGGAACCCTGTTAATTGAAAATCTTTATGTGAATTTCGATGAGCTACTTTTAACTCGCCGATCTAGTTTGGCATCTCTCCGATTGACCTCAAACCTGGCCGACTTGTGTTCCTCCTAGCATTTTGATTCTGTCACTTTTGGCAAGCCCTCTAAGGCTCGCCGAATGAGCTCGACGACTCGCCGAGTCTGTCGATGAGTTTTTCTGCAAAATTTTGTTAAGTTTGACTTTTCATTGACCCTCCAAAACTGTGTTTGTTCAATTTGTGTTGTCGTGCAGATATGGCTAGGCCTCAGGTACCTGGAAGAAATCAACCACCTAGAAAGAGCTTGAGTGGTGGTCATTTCTGAGAAGGCTGCTCCTCCACGAGCAACGCGATCCAAACTTCCTCCGATGGAGGGGGGGAGGGGGCAGATAAAGGAAAAGGACATGTGGAGCCGAGTCCGATTGATTCCAGCTCCGACAACATGGGTATCGACTCCACCTACCTCACCACTTCTGAGTCTGACGATGAGGAAAATTCTGGGTCTAGATTGCCGGCCTATGAGTCTGAGCTAGAGGATGATCAAACCCTTCAGTGGAGACAGGTTGAGTTGCACTCCAAAGCACTGCACGATCCAGCAAGACTCTAGGTACTCCCGACTCCTCCTCCACCTCCAGCACAGAAAGCTGAGCACGCACCACAAGTGCCCCCGGTACAGGCACCTTCGCCTTCTTCGATGAACAAATTAAAGGTTGTCGGGTTGCAAAGTATTCTAGAAGAGAAAAGGTTGTCTACTGATGAGGTGGTGGACAAGTACCATCCTGTGTGGGAAACAATTCACTTTCACAAATTCGAGAGATTTACACATCCCCGGGGACCTTATATACTTTCTTGGGTTTGAGAGTTCTATGAAGAGTATGTGAAGCTGGTCTCGAAAGGCAAGAAGAAGGACAACTCGTTTGCACATGTTGATCATGTGGTGGTGCGAGGTAAAAAGGTAAAGTGCAATAGTTCAGACATCAATGAGGCGTTGGGTTGCACAGTCCAAATAATCCATTTCTTATTGGATAGGATTCAGAAAAAGACCCTCGACGATCTTAATGGGTGGTTGGCTCCCTTGATTTATGACATTACACCTTCGTGGATTGAGCCAACGGTCCAGATTGAGAAGAAGGACCTGAATGTAGTTGCGAGTTACTGGTTTGGGTTTATTAGCAATACACTCATGCTGTCACAAAATGAATCCATCCTCTGGCACCCGAAGGCAGCTCTATATGGGTCTATCATTGTTCGGGATAGATGGAATCTAAGGATGATTATTGACCAGGAGATGGCCTTGAGGGCCACGTAGAGCCAGGTATCGCTGCCATTCCTAGATTACTGATCACAGAGTTGTGCCAGCGAGCTAGAGTGCCCTTTGTGGCAAAGACAAATGTGGAAGTACCTCATACTTCCTGTAGTGACATCCAGAGGATCGAGGTTGAGTACACTAGGGATGAGGCTAAGCGGAGGAGAGCATCGCCGGTGGACACATCCCTAACTGTTGATGTAGATGCATTGGAGGCAGACGCTACTCCATCCACTCATACTGGTGAGCCTTCAGGTACATGATACGATCAAATTACACCTCCCTAAAGAAGCATAAGCGGTCGTTATCAAGTAAAGAACCCAACTTGTAGGTTGGGGTCAATCCCACGAGGAAAATGGTCTAGACTTAACTTTAACCAACAATTATATTTATTTAGTCAAATTACTTTTAGAAATAAGTAATTAAAGGGGGGAGGGGGGTTTCGTGAAACAACTTGTAAGAATTCAGTAAGTAATTAGCAAACAAAAGTCAATTTCGGTTGTTATCAAGATGAGAAAATTAACTAGGGTATACGTGTCACCACAAGCTCATAACTCAGTAATCCTAGTAATAGCAGTCATTTCCTAGTGTATTACATGCAAAGTGATAAGTTAGGTATCTCTAAATCTTTGGTCCGACATCTAGAGAATTTCACCCCGCACCTTAGTTCGGCTAAGTGTGTATAATTTACTAACCCTTACCTTTACCTCATATTAGACATCACATCGATGTTTGGCTTAGTTATTACTTCGCACCAATCGACACTAGCCTATTAAATAGTATCACACTAAATCTATGTTGATAATTCTTTTCTTATTAACTACCTCCTTGGTCCGGCAAGTAGCAACAAGGCAAGTTCTAACGCGTGCACTCGTTAAAAAGACTTTTAAACGAAAGAATTATCAATGCATGCAAAACACTATTCAAGAATCACTTATTTACTATTCATACTTTGTTAATCACTTATTGTTCCCACAACCCTAGTTATGAAAGTTAGCTACTCATTATCTCAAAAAAACACAATCAAAATTTATTAAAATAAATATGCTTGTGTTAATCATAGAAAGTTAGGAACAATAGCTAAACTATCTTTTATTAATCACGAATACAAATAAATAATAAAGGAGAAGAAAGAATAAACCACAATTCTCCGGCCTCCACGGCGGCTCTTCCAAAGTTCCTAAGCTAGAAGAAAATTTATATTGTCTTGTATCTTGGTTCTTGGCCTCCTCACCAAAAGAATAACTTTTCATGCCCTATTTATAGATATAGAAACCCTAAATAAAATAATTGAGTCCA
>NW_006238990.1:2074968-2080782 GCF_000226075.1 Solanum tuberosum | reverse complement strand
TACGGACCGTCAATGGTCACCGTGGTTCCACACTTGGTCAGATTTCCCTGAGTTGATTTCTAGATCACCTCCGTAGATGCCTTGTTCTGCATTTCTTTCAACTGTCTTTTTACTTCCGCGCCTAAACATCTTTCCTGCAAAACATGATAAAAACACATAAAAACCAATACAAAAAGACCCTAGACACACACAACTCTCAAGTGAAATGTATTAAAAATACCGTAAACTCACGGTATATCAATACCCTCAACTTAAAATCGTTGTTTGTCCTCAAGAGACGCACTAAGACTCTAAGCGACACTTGTATAGAAGCAAGCAATTTCAAGCCCAAGCAATCACATGGCTCTCTATCCCAACTCTCTTTTCTGGTGCTAAGTCTGTTCTTTTAGACTCGACAAGCTAATTCATGCGGGTCAAAGATGACAAAGATCGACTAACCAACACACAACATACACTGTTTCACTATCACCAAGGTACCAACTTTCCGACAATGTAACAAGTGCCCTTACTTCAAACAAAATCCCTTTTTCACACAATGAATATGAATTTTTGTACAAGGATTCATTCAACACTCACACTCAGAAGTAACTTCAGGTACAGTTAATGCTCAATACCATAGGCTTGCCCTTATTTTCACTGCTTAGACTCTCTAGGCTAGATTCCAGGATCATTATAGGACTTTGTTGGCTTGTAACGTAGGCTCAGGGTCAGGTGTGGTACATTTGGGTACTTCTTTGTGACTTTCTGCCCTCCTTGAAATTACAATAGGCTTTCAACCTCTTTTTTTTTTACATCCTATCTTTTTACCTTTTTTCCCTTGATTTTCTTCAACCAAGGATGTGACTTTAGACGTTGTAGCTCTTTATTTTTCACTTTTATCTTTTTCTTGCGTTTTATTCTTTTCTTTAGATTTCAACAAGTCACTTCCTTTCCTATCTTTTTCTTTTTCTCTTTTTCAACATCAAACTCTTTTCATACCCATTTTTCTTTCGGTTTCCTCTTTCATAGCCACCCTCAACTTATAGGTTTTCCATTGGTTGAGGTACACAATACCCGATGTCGGATCAGGGCAAAGATTTAGGTTACCTTTTACATTAGCCACCCTCAACTAAGGCTTTTGGCCTAAGTCGAGGTGCATATGTCCAAGGAGGGACTGGGGTCAACATAGTAGATTATGGGAAGGTGAGTTAGGGGTTTAGAAAGAAATGATCTAATTTAGGCTCAAAGTATTTGGATCAAAGGAAGCATTTATTTCATTTGGTAGGACTCTTCTTTTATGCAATTTGCGGACTTATCAGAACAAGGGCCTATGATCACTTCCTAGCCTCTAGAGTAGATTGTCTTAGCAGGACTAACCAGGCAAGTTCTAGATTGGCATAAAAACTATTTGAACAATCAACTATTCTCACACATTCTAGGCACATAGTTTCATTATCAGATTATCAGATTACCCAGTTCAAGTTTTAGTTTAAGTCTATGCCATCAAGTTGATTCATTATCATGTCATACTCAGAGTCAACACATTTCAACTTATCTTAGCCTACAAATTCTAGCACACAAAATTTGGACGGATATCATTTTTCATAAGCCATCATGCTTCATTCATTTTCATGCTTCTACACATACGATCCTAACACATGCTGGTTCAACATAAATTAAACAGTCTCTTGGGGAAAAAGAACAAATGCAAGAAAACCCCAAGAGAGAATTATAAGTTGGGTTACTCAGATTTCACCCTATCACTCATAATCCATTTACCCCACCCCAAAAAAATGGTGCAATTATCCCCAATGCACAAAAACACAGTAAACAGTAAAGGATTTGGGTGAAGCAAACCTGAGGTGCATAGCGTCGATGAACCATCAACAAGTGGGTGGGTCCGGTTTCCCGGAGCCCGCTAAATCAACACTCGGGTCACCCTCAGTAGTGCCCGCATCAACAAGGACAACACCATCAGTAATGCTATCTGCGACTCTAACTGCACCATTAATGGTGCTCACATCAATCGCCACAGTAGGCAGAACCTCAGACACGGGCATAGAACCCGACGCCCCAGCAACCATCTCACGGGCCCTAAACTGCTCATCTATTATGGAGGCTTTTCGTGCCTTCTTCTCCTGCCTGCGCTGCCTTTTACTAGCCTTTTCCTCCTCCGTGAGCTCAGTTTTGTGACTAGATCGATGCCTCTTACCGCGGGCACATGCAGGCTCGGGATGCGCATCCGCATTATCTCCACTGAACACACCATCTATTTGGCTCACCGACCACTGGAGTAGGGTATCATTACGTGGTGCTGGTATTGATTCTGAGCTACTGGCCTCATCAGACGAGGCTGCTTGTTCATTATCGCCGGAACATGTGGCTGATTTAGCAATGGACCCTGAAGTATGGGCAGACTCGGACCTTGAAGCATGGCTAGACTCAAAGCCGGACGCAGACCCATTCTCTGAACTGGAGGCAGCCCCAGTTGGTGACCCGATCAGTGTGTTCTCCTCATTATAATGAGAGATAGTGACTACGTCGGGAATCACCTTCTAGGGGGTGCCTCTGGTGACTCGGGGTGCAGTGGGAGAGGTCCTTGTGTTGGGAGGAATGTATGCTAGATCCGTCTCCACATCATTATCTTCATCAATTAACCTGAAGCTAGGGGCGACATATTTTGACTTGCCCATTTTTGTGTAGGTGACTAGCTTCTTGGGTGCCATCGAACCTATGGAAGAGTTATTAGTATCAAGGCTAACTAACAACATACTCAAAATAATTTTAGAACTAAAAACGAACACCAACAAAGACTAACAAAAGTTTTAGACAGTGTCTACAATGGTCATCTACGGTGGAGATCTACGGTCCGTAGACTGATCTACGGTCTGTGGATCCTTTCCGTAGATCAGAGGACCAACAATATTGGTCGCAGAGGGAAACGATTGTACAGAACGGTCCGTAGATTGATCTACGGACCGTAGTCCACATCCGTGGTTTCACACTTAGTGAACTGTTCAAGTGCTTCCATCCACGAACCTTATCTTTGGTTTGTAGATTGATCTACGGTCCGTGGACGGGGACTCGTGGATGGGATCTGTGCCAGGTTTTAGACAAACTTTACTTTCAATCTCACATGTTTGACCATTTTCAATAAGATGGGTCTAATAATGCATTTCAACACTTAATCATGCTAGTTTGTCTTTCTCAGGATTCCGATTAATCATTTTAACAAGTATGTAAGACAAACTTTGGAACCCTAAGTCGAAACTTACATTTAGACCTATAATCACATACAACAAAGCAACACAATCACTATCTATCGTTCCAATGGTATTGTAACTTCTCATTTTAGCATGCAATTTCATCTAACAATTACCCAAGGTCAAGACCCAATCCCTGACTTTCTATATTCTACCAATGAATCGAAATTCAAAGTGAGGAGAAAGTCTATTACCGTACAGCGACGAGAATGGGGTGATTGTGTGATGACAGATGCTTGCAAGACCAAAATCACCTCTTCGTTACTAACCCAACCACCAGACCCCTTTTTGTGGAATATGGAATGAGTAGTATTCAGAATGGAAAGGAATCGTGGAAATTATGGGGAAATGGAAGGGATGATTTTATGGGGGAGTTATGGAGTGATTTTAGGGAAGTTGAAGTGTTTGAAACGGTTGGAGAGTGAATGGAGGGAAGTGGAAATGATTTCAAATGAGGGGAATTTTAAATAGGGGGGTCCGGGTCAAGTCAGACAGAATTAAGGTTTGGATCCACGAGACCCCGTCTACGGTTCGTGGATCGATCTACGGTCCGTAGATGGGGACCGTAGATCAAACTTGCACTTAAAATTCAGAAACCTTACCTGGGATCTACGTACACTATTGACGATCCGTGGACTAAACCACGGACCGTCAATGGGGTCCGTAGACCGCTGCACCAGACATTTTTTCTGCCGATTCTGCTTTTCACCCTGCACATGTAGCAACCATTAGCACGTTCTTTTTACATTTTCTGGATACTTTTTAGACACGGACCTTATGCTATGTCTAGCCAACACTAAAACGAAAGTAAAACAACTATCTAAATGAGTACAGAGAAGCAACTAAACAAAGAAAATTACTAAACGGAAAATAGAAACCTATTGTTGGCTAGATTTTACATCTTGGGTTGCCTCCCAAGCAGCGCTTGATTTAACGTCGCGGCACGACGCATGCCTTTTTATTACACAGACTTCATCAAGATGATAGGCCTCAACAACTTCTTGCACACTTTCTGCATTTTCCAGATAGGTCTTAATCCTTTGCCCATTAACCATGAACCTTGTTCCTTCACTGTTCTCAAGCTTAATCGCTCCATGGGGAAGCACTATTATGAGCAAAAATGGCCTAGTCCATTTGGATTTGAGTTTGCCCGAAAACAAGCGCATCCTAGAGTTGAATAGAAGCACAAGATCACCCACAACAAATTTACGCTTTTCAATTCTTTGATCATGATACCTCTTCATCTTCTCCTTGTACAAGGCTGAACTTTCATAAGCTTTTAGGAGAAACTCATCCAACATATTTAAGTCATTCATTATTTGATTAGATGTGGCGCCCCAATCCAAATTTAACTTCTTCATCGCCCACAAAGCCTTATGCTCTAGCTCTACCGGTAAATGGCAACACTTCCCATATACAAGTTGGTAAGGAGACATACCTATGGGGGTCTTGTATGCTATAACATCTCGCACCTAGAAATGACTATAAAGAGTTTAAAATATGAAAATATTGATTTTTGGAAAGAATAAGGAAATCTGGAAATTTAGTATAAGTTAAGAAAGTGAGTTTTGACCATTTTCAAACGGCCATAACTCCTAGATCAGGAGAAGTTAGGAGCAGCTATTGATATAGTTGGAGATCCCTTCGAGAGATCTTTCCAACGCCGCTGAGATTGCACGATTTTAACATCGTATGAGTAAAATATGCCTTTCGGAAGTTGGGCTATTGGATTGAGGAAAGTCCCAATCCGAATTTAGGGAAGGGCAAACTAGTCTTTTCTCTAAGTTAGTTCCTAATTTTTATTTTAGGGATTTTATTGGGGGAAAAACATGACTTAGTCAATTTGGAGAATTGAGAAATACGCTTAAGGCTTGGAGAAGAGAGAAAAGAAGAAAGAAAGGGAGAAAAAGGCAAGAATTCGTCAAGATCATCCAAGTTATCGAGTGGAATTCATCGGGGGTGATCCCTATTAAGGTATGTGAGATTTATTTCGGGTTGTGTTAGGTCACCCACACACTAACTTGTTTCAATTCAGCGAAATTGGAGTTGTTTGAATGTTAAGAAAGTGAAGTTCTTGAAGAACATTGTTGAATTCTTGTGGGTTGATTATTGAATGCCTAGTGTTGAATTGATTCATGTTTCCGGGTTGTTTTGCGAATTAGATTGGTTGTATATTGAGGGTACAATTGATCCTAGGGGTTTGGGGAAAGTATCATGGAAGTTTGGAGGGTTTAGAGATGAAAAGCGGAGGAGAAAAATTGAGAACACCTGGGTACAGGGGTTGGGGAGTCGCGCCTCTCAGCGCTCCCCAAAATGTTCTCTGAGGTTTGGCCTTTAGCGCGTTGCCCCAGCATGAGCGCCCAGCTTACTCTCTGAGGTTTGGGGCCTGGCGCCCCACGCCTCTCAGAACGCCAGGGACGCCAGTTCTACCCATTCGTTCCACACCTTCTTGTACGTGTTCCTAAGTGATGTACCTATGTTTCCTAGTCGATTCTAACATTCTAAAATACATCTAAACATCATGAAATCATCCATAAACATGAGATCATGAACCTTGAATCCATAATCCAAT
>NW_006238990.1:2070860-2074758 GCF_000226075.1 Solanum tuberosum | reverse complement strand
TTTTAAAAACATAAGAGCTAGTATATTTTGGGAGTAGTATATAGCACTGAATTGAGGGAGCGTTCAAAGAACCCACAACCCTCATAGAACCATGTAGCCACCATGGGTAGAAAAGGATCATTTATGTTTAGATTAATCCTTTTTAAGATAGACTAGTGGATCCATTAGGCAGTTCAGGTTCTGTACCTTTGGCCAGGTATAGAATACTCTGGCAGCGTGAGGTTGATCGCTGTATCATCATTATAGCTCTTATGTGATTGTTGTCGGTTAGAGAAACTCCCATAACAGTTATTGTATTTCTATATACATCAGTTCATTTGTATTTCTGCATACATCTCAGATTTATTGTATCTTTGCATACACACAGAGTTTATAGCATGTTTTAAACAACTTTTCTTTATATTGCACTTGCTTTAAATTGCTTTATATTGAAATGAGTCAGTCAGGTTGAGTTAAGTGAGCCAGGTAAGTTATTCAGTTTCTTTCAGATTCCTTCTATCCTATGTGTGGTTTAGCATTCCAACTCGCATACTCGTACATTCAATGTACTGATGCCAGTTGGCCTGCATCTTATTATGATGCAGACGCAGGTAATCAGGATCAGCATCCAGCACCTCGTTGATCCAGTTGAGCAGCTCATAGTCAGTGGTGAGTCTCCTTGCATTCCGGAGGACTTTTTTATTCGCTTTCAGTCTTTCATTTATTAGGATGTTGTGGGGTTTGTCCCAACATCCATCTCAGTATTTTAGAGGCTTCATAGACAGTCAGATAGTTATTAGTTCAGATGTCTTTCCTTATCTTTCAGATGTTGTTTAAGACTTAAGTGCCATTTTGGCCAACTTATTATTCTTAGAGTTATTATTTGAGACTGTTTCAATGAGTTAAGTAAGCCAGGCCAAGGGTTCGCTTGGGGCCAGAAATGGTCTCCGAGTGCCAGTCCTTCCCAGGGTGTAGGCTCGGGGCTTGGCAAACTTGGTATCAGAGCGGAGAGGTCAAGAGTCCTAGGGAGTCTATGAAGCCGTGTCTGTAAAGTCCTAGTTATCGGTGTGAAGCGCGCCACATATATAATTAGGAGGCTTCTACATTTAGGGAAATTCTTCACTTTCTTCATAGCCATCTCGTGCGTTAGAGTGTATCTCTAAAGGTTTCCCTCTAATTCGTGCTTGTGCGTGTTACAGATAACCATGCCTCCACGAAGAGCAACACGAGGTCGTCCAGCTAGGAGAAATGTTGAACCACAAGAGCAAGAATTACCTAATGCACCTGAAGTGTAACCGCAAGGAGAGGTCTCTAATGCTGAGTTTAGAGAAGCTATAAGGATGCTTAGCCAAGTTGTGACAAATAGGCTGGGCAACAGAGAGGAGCTTGGCAAGAAGAGGCTGACACTTTGAGGATTCGCGAATTCTTGAGAATGAATCCTCCTAGTTTCACTGGTTCGGTCACTACTGAGGATTCGGAAAATTTTAATGAAGAGCTGAAGAAGGTATTTGATGTGATGCATGTGGCATATACTGAGCGAGTTGAACTAGCTGCATATCAACTAAAGGATGTTTTTAGAACATGGTTCTATCAGTGGAAAAGGGGTCGACCTGAGAATGCCTGCTAGTTGGGCTTGTTTCGAGGAAGCCTTCTTGCGGTGTTTCTTTCCCTGAGAACTGAAAGAGGCTAAGGTACGAGAGTTTCTAACACTGAAACAGGATTTCTTGAGTGTGCATGAGTATGGGTTGAAGTTCACCCAACTGTCTCGCTATGCTCCTAAAATGGTTGCGGACATGAAGAGTAGGATGAGTTTGTTTGTTGCTGGTTTGGGTCGTCTGTCAAGCAAGGAGGGCCGGGCAACAATGCTTTTGGGGACATGGACATTTCGAGGTTGGTGGTCTATGTGCAGCAGGTAGAGGAAGAGAAGCTGAGGGATAGAGAGGAGTTCAAGAACAAGAGAGCCAAGACAGGGAATGAGTCCGGACAGCAGAAGAGTAATGCAAACCGGTCATCTTTCCAACATAAACAAAAGAGACCTACTCCATCATCTGCTAGTGCACCTGCACCTAAGAACAAGAGTGAGTACTATGGTCAGAATTCCAGAGTTAACCATACCTATTCACAGAGTAGTGTGGCGCAAGGGGGTAGTGAGCTTCCTGCCTGCGACAACTATGGTAGGAACCATTCAGGTATTTTTCGTGAAGGCTCCACTGGTTGTTTCAAGTGTGGTCAGAGTGGGCATTTCATACTTGAGTGTCCTAAGAATAGGCAGGGTAATGGGGGCAATAGAGCCCAGTCTTCTTCAATTGCTCCGCCATACAAGGCTACACCTAGAGGAGCTACTTCTGGTACTGGCGGAGGAGAAAACCGCCTCTATGCAATCACTAGTCGCCAAGAGCAAGAGAACTCTCTAGATGTTGTCACTGGTATAATCAAAGTCTTTACTTTTGATGTTTATACTTTGCTAGACCCAGGAGCAAGTTTGTTTTTGTAACTCCTTATGTTGCAAATAAGTTTGAAATTCTTCCTGAGAAACTTAGTGAACCATTCAGTGTTTCCACACCTGTTAGTGAGTCCATTCTAGCAGAGAGAGTCTATCGTGATTGTCCCATTTCCGTCAATCACAAGGGTACCATGGCTGATTTAATTGAGTTAGACATGGTAGACTTTGATGTCATTCTTGGTATGGATTGGCTTTATGCCTGTTATGCCTCCATAGATTGCAGAACTCGAGTTGTTAGGTTTCAGATACCTAATGAGCTAGTTATAGAGTGGAGTAGTAGTTCAGCAGTGCCTAAGGGTCGTTTCATTTCGTACCTTAAGGCAAGAAAGTTAGTTTCAAAGGGTTGTATCTATCACTTAGTCCGAGTTAATGACTCAAGTGCTGAGGTACCTCCCATTCAGTCAGTTCCTATAGTAAGAGAGTTTCCATAAGTTTTTCCTGATGATCTACCGGAGTCCCTCCTGAGAGAGAAATAGACTTTCGCATAAACATCATTCCAGATACTCGTCCTATCTCTATTCCGCCATACAAAATGGCACCAACAGAGTTGAAAGAGCAGTTAAAAGATCTATTAGATAAGGGTTTCATTCAACCAAGTGTCTCACCTTGGGGCGCTCCGGTCTTGTTTGTGAGAAAGAAAGATGGTTCCCTAGGATGTGTATAGATTACCGTCAATTAAATAAGGTTACCATCAAGAATGAGTATCCTCTTCCAAGGATAGATGATTTATTTGATCAACTTCAGGGTGCCACTTATTTTTCGAAAATTGACCTCAGATCAGGCTACCATCAGTTGAAAGTTAGGGAATGTGACATTTCAAAGACAACATTCAGGACTAGATATGGTCATTATGAGTTCTTGGTCATGTCCTTTGGTTTGGCCAATGCACCAGCAACGTTCATGGATCTTATGAACAGGGTCTCCAAACTTTATTTAGATATGTTTGTTATCGTCTTCATTGATGACATACTAATCTATTCAAGGAATGAAGAATATCATGCTAGTCATCTCAAAATAGTTCTTCAGACCTTGAAGGATAGAGAGTTGTATGCCAAGTTCTCTAAGTGTGAGTTTTGGCTTGAGTCTATGGTATTCTTGGGCCATATTATTTCCGGTGATGGTATTAGAGTTGATACTCACAAAATTGAGGCAGTGCAAAATTGGCCTAGACCCACATCTCCAACTGATATTAGGAGTTTCTTGGGCTTGGCTGGCTATTATAGGAGATTTGTTGAGGGTTTCTCATCCATTTCGTCTCCTTTGACGAAGTTGACTAAAAAAATAGTGAAGTTTCAATGGTCTGAAGCTTGTGAGAAAAGTTTTCAGGAATTGAAGAAGAGGTTGACTAATGTTCCAGTTTTGACCTTACCGAAAGGTACTCAAGGTTTTGTGGTGTATTGTGATGCATCCAGAGTT
>NW_006238990.1:2070616-2070735 GCF_000226075.1 Solanum tuberosum | reverse complement strand
ATGGATTCCACAGAAGGAGGAATAGTGGTGACGAACGGGGCAGAATCATCACTAGTGTCAGAAGTGAAGGAAAAGCAAAACCAAGACCCCATTTTGCTTGACTTGAAGGCAAATGTTCA
>NW_006238990.1:2067406-2070545 GCF_000226075.1 Solanum tuberosum | reverse complement strand
ATGGTGGATGGACTCCAAGAGAGGATCATGGAGGAAGCTCATAGCTCCAGATATTCCATCCATCCGAGTTCCACCAAAATGTACCATGATTTGAGAGAAATATATTGGTGGAATGGTATGAAGAAGGACATTGCTGAATTTGTTGCTAAGTGTCCAAATTGCTAACAAGTGAAAGTAGAGTACCAAAGGCCTGGTGGTTTGGCTCAAAATATAGAACTTCCAGAATGGAAGTGGGAGATGATTAATATGGACTTCATCACAGGGTTACCAAGGTCTCGCAGGCAACATGATTCTATTTGGGTGATTGTCTACAGAATGACAAAATCTGCCTATTTTTTACTGGTGAAGACTACCAACTCAGCATAAGATTATGCTAAGCTTTATATTTAGGAGGTGGTAAGACTTCATGGAGTTCCAATCTCCATTATTTCAGATAGAGGTGCACAATTTACTGCACAATTCTGGAAATCTTTCCAGAAAGGTTTAGGCTCAAAGGTGAGCTTGAGCACTGCCTTTCATCCTCAAACTGACGGGCAAGCAGAGCGCACTATTCAGACCTTAGAAGATATGTTGAGAGATTGCGTGATTGATTTCAAGGGTAATTGGGATGATCACCTACCTCTCATTAAATTCGCTTACAACAAATGTTATCATTCTAGCATCCAGATGGCTCCATATGAAGCTCTTTATGAGAGAAGATGCAGATCTCCTATTGGATGGTTTGAAGTTGGTGAATCAGGGTTGATAGGACCAGATTTAGTTCATCAAGCTATGGAGAAAGTGAGAGTAATTCAAGAGAGATTGAAAACAACACAGAGTCGTCAGAATTCCTACACTGATGTTAGGAGAAGGGCGCTAGAGTTCGAAGTAGATGATTGGGTGTATTTGAAGGTTTCACCCATGAAGGGAGTCATGAGGTTTGGTAAGAAGGGGAAACTTAGTTCCTGATATATTGGACCTTATCGCATAGTTAAGAGGATTGGCAATGTAGCTTATGAGTTGGAGCTACCACAAGAGTTAGCAGCGGTGCATCCGGTATTTCACATCTCCATGTTGAAGAAGTGCATGGGAGATCCTTCATTGATAGTACAAACTTAAAATGTGGGGATTAAAGAAAATTTATATTATGTGGAGACTCCAGTTCAGATTTTAATCGCCAAGTTCGCAAGTTGAGAACAAAAGAAGTTGCATCAGTCAAAGTCCTTTGGAGGAACCAATTTGTTGAAGAAGCTACTTGGGAAGCTGAGGAGGACATAAAAAGGAGATATCCCCATATCTTTGAATCTGGATAGAATGTAGTTGAAGGTAATAATTCTCTTCTTAGTACTCCTTGAATTATTAAGTAAGCATGTGTTAATTGTTTTGCTTGTTGAGTGTTGAACTTGATGTTACCACCCTTAGCATAGTGAAATAAATCTCATTCGAGGACGAATTTTCCCAAGGGAGAGATATTGTAACATCTCGCACCTAGAAACGACTATAAAGAGTTTAAAATATGAAAATATTGATTTTTGGAAAGAATAAGGAAATCTGGAAATTTAGTCTAAGTTAAGAAAGTGAGTTTTGGCCATTTTCAAACGGCCATAACTCCTAGCTCAGAAGTAGTTAGGAGCAGCTCTTGATATGGTTGGAGATCCCTTGGAGAGATCTTTCCAACGCCGCCGAGATTGCACGATTTTGACATTGTATGAGTAAAATATGCCTTTCGGAAGTTAGGCTATTGGATTGAGGAAAGTCCCAATCCAGATTTAGGGAAGGGCAAACTAGTCTTTTCTCTAAGTTATTTCCTAATTTTATTTAGGGATTTATTGGGGTAAAAACATGACTTAGTCAGTTTGGAGAATTGAGAATACGCTTAAGGCTTGGAGAAGAGAGAAAAGAAGAAAGAAAGAGAGAAAAAGGCAAGAATTCGTCAAGATCATCCAAGCTTGCAAGTGGAATTCGTCGGGGGTGATCCCTATTAAGGTATGTGAGATTTATTTCGTATTGGGTTAGTTCACCCACACACTAACTTGTTTCAATTCAGCGAAATTGGAGTTGTTTGAATGTTAAGAAAGTGAAGTTCTTGAAGAACATTGTTGAATTCTTGTGGGTTGATTGTTGAATGCCTAGTGTTGAATTGATTCATTTTTCCAGGTTGTTTTGCGAGTTAGATTGGCTGTATATTGAGGGTACAATTGATCCTAGGGGTTTGGGGAAAGTATCATGGAAGTTTGGAGGGTTTAGAGATGAAAAACGGAGGAGAAAAGTTGAGAACAACTGGGTACAGGGGTTGGGGAGTCGCGCCTCTCAGCGCACCCGAAAATGTTCTCTGAGGTTTGGCTTCTGGCGCGTCGCCCCAGCCAGAGCGCCCCAGCTTGCTCTCTGAGGTTTGGGGCCTGGCGCCCCACGCCTCTCAGAGCGCCAGGGACGCCAGTTCTCCCCATTCGTTCCCCACCTTCTCGTACCTGTTCCTAAGTGATATACCTATGTTTCCTAGTCGATTCTAACATTCTATAATACATCTAAACATCATGAAATCATCCATAAACATGAGATCATGAACCTTGAATCCATAATCCAATTCAAGGAAAGTTAAGATCAAAGTCAAGAAAAGTAAGAGTCAAGTCAAGATCAGTTCTTAGAGTTTTCCAAAAATCTTTTCCAAAAGTCTTTTCCAAATGTTTTAACTTTGTTTTAAGACTTAAAATTCAAGTTGAGTAAAGAGTAAAGAGTAAAGTTTGAAGTTCATTTCTTCAAAAGTATATGGGGACTAAGTATTCCCAAAGAGATTTAAAATGTTTTCACATTTAAATAAGAACGGAAACTGAGATTTCCCAAAGAGCCTTCGGGCTAGTTTTCAGAAAAGAGTAATAGCTTTCTAAATGAAGCAAGCAGGGGAGCTTAGATTTCCAAGATAGCCTTTGAGCTAAGTTTTTGAGCACTAATCTCAAATCACAGAAGAAGTATGTTTTAAAAACATAAGAGCTAGTATATTCTGGGAGTAGTATTGAGCAACGAATTGAGGGAGCGTTCAAAGAACCCACAACCCTCATAGAACCATGTAGCCACCATGGGTATAAAAGGATCATATATTTTTAGATGAATCCTTTTCAAGATAATCTAGTGGATCCATTAGGCAGTTCAGGTTCTGTACCTT
>NW_006238990.1:2065190-2067306 GCF_000226075.1 Solanum tuberosum | reverse complement strand
AAATCATCCATGAACACTTCAATAGTGTCCACCATATAAAAAAATATCAACATCATACAACGTTGGAAGGTCGCTGGAGCATTGCACAACCCAAATGGCATTCGTTTGAAGGCGAATGTCCCATAAGGGCAAGTGAAGGTGGTATTCTTTTGGTCCTCCGGAGCTATAAAAATCTGATTGTAGCCCGAATAACCATCAAGAAAACAATACCAACCCTTACCAGCAAGTCTATCCAACATCTGATCCATGAATGGCATAGGGAATTGGTCCTTTTCTCTCCAAGCATTTAGTTTTCAGTAGTCCATGCAGACTCTCCATCCAGTCACGGGCCGCATCGGAACAAGCTCATTTCTCTCATTAGGAACCATAGTAATCCCGCCTTTCTTGGGCACACATTGAACAGGACATACCCAACTACTAGCTGCAATGGGATAGATAACTCCAGCATCCAACCACTTGATGATCTCCTTTTTAACTACCTCTTGCATAGGCGGGTTTAATCTTCTTTGGTGCTCAATACTAGGTTTGTGATCTGGCATGAGTTGGATTTTGTGGGAACAAATACCGGGAGGAATCACAATAATATCCGCAATAGTCCACCCAATAGCTCGCTTGAACCTCTTTAAAATAGACACTAAGCACTCTACTTGTCTCGCATTTAAATTTGCCGCAATGATGACCGGCAAAGTATTATCTCTACCCAAGAATACATACCTCAAAATGTGGTGGTAGAGCCTTAAGCTCCAATTTTGGTGCCTCCACAATAGATGGTCTCGCGGGTGGAGACTCGCGATTCTTCATGTCTAACTCATACTTCTTTGGCTTTTGACTTATATTCGCACCTATCGAGTGCATCTACCAACTCATCGTACTCTTCAATTCCATCACTATCAAAGTTTATCATCACTGCTGCTAGTGCCTCAACACCAAGTGGCTCTTTAATTTGCACTTCTGTTCCACTTTCAACTCTGTAAGTTATCGCAGATACTGTTTGGAGCTCACTACTCTGCTCATGGACCTATAAATGTTGAAAGTTGCTTCTTCATTGTTTAGTCTGAACTTCATCTGCCCCTTCTCCATATCAACCAATGCACGTCTTGTGGCAAGGAATGGTCTCCCAAGGATGAGGGGAACCTCAAAATCAACCTCACAGTCAAGAATCACAAAATCCGCCGAAAAAATGAACGACTCCACTTTCACTAGCACATCATGGAGTACACCAAGGGGCCTTTTCACAGTTTGATCGGCCTAAGTAACCGCATCGTAGTAGGCTTTGGATCCCCTAGACCCAACTTCTTATAAATAAATAAAGGCATGAGATTGATGCTGGCACCAAGGTCACACAGTGCCTTAGCAAAATGTAACAACCCTATAGTACATGGAATCGTGAAAGCACCAGGATCTTCCTTCTTCTGCACAAGAGACCTTGTAGAAATAGCGCTACAATGCTGCAATCTATCATCATCTTCAAAACTCACAGACCTTTTCTTTGTCACCATATCTTTCATAAACATCGCATACCCAGACATTTGCTCCAAAGCTTCTATCAACGGAACGTTGATGGAAAGCTGCTTCAACATAGTAATAAACCGATGATATTTACCATCTTCCGTCTTTTTCACTAACCTTTGCATAAAAGGTGGTGGAGGTCTAGGTATGGGGACCACCTTGTGAGATATATCTGCTTCTTTCTTTGTCGCATTCTCAGACTCTTCTCTAACCTCTACCACATCTTCTTCTTTTCTAATCTCAACATCCACCACAGACGGCATAGGTGGATCAATGGTTTTCTTGCCCCCTCGAGTAGTAAGTGCCATACAATGACCATCATTCTTTGGATTTTGGATGATGTTGCTAGGAAGAGTGTCAGGTTGACGTGGGTTCACTGTAGTAGACAACTGAGTCATCTTCTGCTCTACAAGCTTTATTGACACTGCATGGGTATCAACCTTTTGACCAATACCAGACAAGTCATTTCTCATCTCCTTCACATTCTCATAAGTTGCATCAAACCTTCTCATCATTTTCTACATCATATCTTCAATATGCGCCATATTTCCTCCAGCTTCCCTAGTACCAGATCCCTGATTTTGAGGGGGAACATAAGGTCCAACTC
>NW_006238990.1:2063154-2065037 GCF_000226075.1 Solanum tuberosum | reverse complement strand
TAACCTCTGTGGAAAATGTGGTGGAGGTCTAGGTATGGGAACCACTTTCTGAGATATCTCCGCTTCTTTCTCTGTTGCATTCTCAGACTCTTCTCTAATCTCTATCACATCATCTTCTTTTCTAATCTCAACTTCCACCATAGATGGCCTAGGTGGATCTATGGTTTGCTTACCCCCTCGAGTAGTAACTGCCATACAATGACCATCATTCTTTGGATTCTGGATGGTGTTGCTAGGAAGAGTGCCAAGTTGACGTGGGTTCACTGTAGAAAGACAACTGAGTCATCTGCTGCTCTAGATGCTTTATTGACACTGCATGGGCATCAACTTTTTGACCAATACCAGACAAGTCGTTTCTCATCTCCTTCACATTCTCATCAGTTGCATCAAACCTTCTCATCATCTTCTGCATCATATCTTCAATACGCGCCATATTGCCTCCAGCTTCCCTAGTACCAGATTCCCGATTTTGAGGGGGGATATAAGGTCCAACCCGATTGTTTCTGTTGCCATAGTTGTTCCAGTTGTAGTTGTTGTCGCGATTGAAGGTCCCATCCCGGACATATTAACCCTCTCGATTGTAATTGCCATAGTTTCGACCTTGGTTTCCTTGACCTTGACGCCAATTATCCGTGTTGGATCCTTGGGCATTTGGTCTGAAAACCCCCGTCTGATCATTCACCGCATAAGCATCCTCTTCATAATAACACTCTTAAACTGGTGGTGGAGTTCTAGTCAAGTAATTCACAGCATTTACCTTTTTCGCACTTCCGCTCACATGCTTTAATACAAACCCTAACTCGGTCCTCATCTGAGTCATTTCCTCACGAATCTCATCTGCAGACTGGTTGCTTGTAGTATGAATGACAAATGTGTTTCTTCCAGTATCCGACCTCCTAATGCTCCATGCTTTATTGTTGCGAGAGATCTTCTCCAGTTTTTCTGCAATCTGAGCGTATATGCACTCACCATATGATCCTCCAGCTATAGTATCAAGCACTGCTTTATTGTTGTCATCTTGTCCTCAATAGAAATATTCCTTCAGTGACTCATCATCAATTCGGTGATTCAGAACACCTCTTACAAACTCAGTGAATCTGTCCCAAGAGCTACTCACATATTCTCCAGGTAATGCCACAAAATTGTTGACCTTATCTTTGTAATTGAGCTTCTTGGACACTGGATAATATCTTGCTAAGAACACATCCTTCAGTTGGTCCCATGTATAGATTGAGTTATAAATGAGATCAGTGAACCATACAACAGCATCACCTGTCAGTGATAAAGGGAATACTCGCAATCCGATAACATCCATATCCAAGTCTGGTCGACCTACACAACTTTTGCAAACCACCCTTAGCTTGGCTACGTGAGCATGTGGGTCCTCCGATGGCGACCTCGAAAATAAGCCCCTCGCTGTAAGCATCTGCATCAAGCTACTGGTCACTACAAATGTGTGCCTCGGAGGCAAAAGGGGTAGAACAATAGGTCCATCTGAGTCAGCAATGTTTACGTTTCCCCTAAAGTTGTCATGTAGTCGTGGGCCTGGTGGGCCATGCACCCTCACTGCATCTCCCAATTGATTTTCAGCTAGAACCTGGTTGTCTCCACCAACTACCCTCGGAGTTGGCAACTCAACTTCATCACCTAGGTTACCTCCGATAGAATTAACTTGAACTCCTTGATTGTCCATTATTCGCAAAGTTCGATTCAACTCTGGGTCGTAAGGAGTTAGTGGTTCACCTTGGCTCCGTGTACTTGGCATACACTAGAGTTAGAACCTGAGATAGACAAAAACAAAAAGAAAAAGTAAAATTAGGAAATGTGTGACCAAAGTTCAATAATGTAGTTAAAATTAATCTAAAAGCCAATTTCCTTGGCAT
>NW_006238990.1:2054442-2062077 GCF_000226075.1 Solanum tuberosum | reverse complement strand
AAGCAAACGACGGAACTGCAATACCGACCGTAGATCGATCTACAGTCCGTCAATCCCTCTCCGTAGCTCCACACATATAATCTTCAAACATCAGGTACTGGAACCCTCGCAGTATTATTCTACGGATCAACAGTACGGTTCGTAGATTAATCTACAAACCGTCAATGGCTAACGTGGTTCCACACTTGGTCAGGTTTCCCTGAGTTGATTTCCATGCCTTGCCTGCTGATCTATGATCACCATCTATGGAGCGTCAATGGACCTACGATCCGTAGATCACCTCCGTAGATGCCTTGTTCTGCATTTCTTTCAGCTGTCTCTTTACTTCCGTGCCTAAACATCTATCCTGCAAAACATGATTAAAAAACATAAAAACCAATACAAAAAGACCCTAGACACACACAATTCTCAAGTGAAATGTATTAAAAATACCGTAAATTCACGGTATATCAGTATACCTAGCTCATCTGCTCCTACTACTTCTACTGCTGCTTCTACTTCCCTCCCCCTGTTGACACAGTCGATGCTGTATAAGATGGGCCATCTAGCCTAGTCGGCTGATATATGTGCTTCTCGTGTTGAGGCGGCTGTCCCCTGATTGATTGAGTGGGCCATTGCTGCTGCCCTTGTTCCTATCCGAGTCGAGTTACAAGAGTACCGAGAGTTGATTACTGCATTTGGCCTAGCCTTGGACGCCCTCACTATGCGAGTTGAGGCATTTGAGTAGTGAGGTTGCCAGTTCGATGAAGTTACAGCCTTGAGGGTCGATGTTGCAGGATTGAGGCATGATGTGGATGAGCTCAAATACACCAATTTATCTATGTTCTTCGACACTGTGGACCTTCCCGAGGTTCCGAGTTCAGAGATACCAGTTATTTCTAAGATCCCTCCGGCCACTGCAATTGGAAATGCTATTTTAGCTGATGATGGTGATGAGTCGGAGTCTGCTGAGACTGATGATGAGGAGCTTGGGACCAGGATGCGGTAGTTTATGATGAGCTAGAGGACTTGGAAGGTGCGATGGTGTAGGTGGTGATGGAGGCCTTACTTTAGGATACCTCAATGATTAGATCCACTAGAGCACATCTTTCTTCTAGAGGAGGTCCAAGCACTGATGCCCTGATAGAGATAACCTCTGATGCATATGCTTATCCTGAAAGGGGATCTTGACTCTTTTCCTGTTCTATTTCAGAGAATTTTACATTGCTTTTACATTGAGGACACTGTTTAGTTTTGTTTGGGGAGGGGGCCCTATCCCCTTAGGTTGTATTTATTCTGTTTTGAATGATTGGCTTCTGTTTTGGATGATTGTTTTGCTACTTTTGGTTGTGTCCGAAATTGAATGCTTATTTTTGATCCCATTGGTCCATTCCATGATTTCTTAATGTGTGAGTGTTGTGGTTGTTCTCTTGCATATTTGCATATCGGTTGCGATTAATATCGATGACTTGAATAGTGATCTTGATTGAATGATATGTTTGCGCAAGTCCAATGAGGAAAATTTGAGTTGCATAAGTCATGTGTGAACTCTTAGCATCTCATTGTGACTAGTTGATTGTTGAAGTGAATCTGGTGATGATCATTGCACACGAGCTCAATTTGTAGAGGCATGATCGATGATTGTGTTGAATGCCTTGTTTGATGAGATTTTCTTGAAATATGTGCTTGGTGATACCTAGAACTTGCCCCGTTGGTCCAATTGACTAATGTTGGTGAATGAAAGAAATGATCTTAGGCACAACTATTTTGGCTATTACCTTCTCCATTACTATGTTTTCATACGCAGGAATACCCCCGTTAGCCGGCATTCTTGAGAGTGAATCAAATTGCTATTATACCTCTTTGTGATCACCTTGTGAGAGTGTGAACCTAGCTTGGTACTATTTGAGCCTACCTTTTTATTTGGATGAAAGATGAATCCATTTAGCTTTTTTCCTTCCCACCTAAAACCTTCATGAAGCTTTGGTTCGTTTGAATAGCCAACTTAGGCCAAAAGCCTAAGTTGGGGGTGTGGTGAAAATTGAGGAGAGAAGATGATCAATAACTTTATAAAGTTTTACCCTTTAGAAATTGTGTTGAAAAAGATTTTGGAACAAAAGATAGAACCCCTCCATATAAAAAAAAAGAGGAAAAAAGAAAAGCAAAAGGAAATAAGATTGAAAAACAAGTGCATGATGGAAAGAAAAGGGGTGTCCAAGTGGATTGTGAAAATCAAAGAGTGGAAGAAAAGGAGAAGAAGTGAAATGCAAGCCATGCTTCATGAAGGTAGAAGTCACTAAGCCAAAACAATCATACCTTTACCCTCTAACCCGTTACAAGCCTTGAAAGACCTTGTTGAACTTGAAATTGCATTTGAAGCAAAGAGTCCGAGATTTGGACTAATTTAGGGTTTTATTTACAATGATTTAGTGTCCTCAAATACTTATTTTGTGCCAATAACTGATGTAAAACCATTAATTTCTAAGTATATGGATCGAGGAACAAAGCAAGAACACTAATTTGCAAAAAGGAAAAAAGTGAGCTGAAAGAACGAAGAAATACATGCCTGGTGGTCGCCAAGTTCACTTGGTGACTCGCTGAATGGCCACTTGACCGCCTAAAGTTCCAGTGTGCCAAACCCTGAAGGAAAGAACCAAGTCGGTGAGAGAAATGAGCATTCAGCGGATTGCCGAGTGGTTCCGCGATGCAGTGTTGGATCGCCCAAAATTACATACCTTGAGGATGCTGAAGGCTAAGGTAGAAAGGCGATGGAATTGACCAAAGGGCAGATCGTCGAGTGGATTGGCGAGCCCGACTTACTTCACCTCGTGACTCTTCGCAACATATTTTTGGCGACTATAAATACATTTAAAACATTTAGTTTAGTATCAATGAATGATTATTCATTCTGAATTGTATTTGTGTTCATATTTTGAGAGTTTTCCTTAGCTTTGAAGAATTGAAGTTTTTCACTTTTGAGAAATATGAAGTGGGTCTTTGAGATTCTTTAACTTGGACCATTGTAAAGACGAAATCAATCTTACCCAATTGATGGAAACTCAATTTGTGAACAATTTTTATCTTTTTATAATGTCTAGCTAAAACCCCAATTCTTTAGGGTATGATTATGTGATTATGGGCTGATTTAGTTTATGTGTATTGCTAATTGTTAGTTTAAATGCTATTTAGAAGTGAGTTCAATCATTAATTATGGTTTAATTTAAGAATTGTAGTTGCAAATGCAGTTCTACCTTTGTGTTTTTGGCTTGCTCGAGAGAGAGGTTTTAAAACTAAAATTATTGATTGATGGTCTATGGGGTATTGGGTTGTCATGGGTTCAGCTCGAGAAAGTAAATCCTAAACCCAATTCCACACATTTAGCTTGAGAGAGTGACTAGACTAAGGTATGGGCTGTTCTTATTTTTCTTGCTTGTCAATGTTCGAGAGAAATTGACTTGATTCGGGGTAAATTGTTCGAGAGAAAGTTTACCTCCTCTATAGTCTATCTTACTCACTAATATCTAGCTATTTTCTAATAGTTGCAATCACCCATTTGTCTATATTAGCCTATAATCGAATCACATCCCAAGAACCCGTCTCATTATTGTTACTTCGTATTGCTTTCCACTGTTTGTAGTTGATAATTTCAAACCCAAATCCCCCATTTGACATTCGTGTCACCTTTTGATTTGAATTAGGTTTTTATTCGATAATGTTTATTCCTATGGCTGATTTGAACATATTCACACTTTTCTATTGAATCTTAAACACGTACCGCTCCCTGCGGGATTCGATCCCAACTCATTTAGTTGGGTTATATACTGACTAACGATCGTTGATACTTAGAATTGGATGAAGTGTCTTTGAAACGTTATTAATCAACTTCTATTTGATGATGACTAGTCACAACTTGTAACTTTTAGTGCACAATTGAACATTGCTTGGGTAGATTAAACTTCGTGTGCATTCATGTTGAGTCTCAAGTAGCACTATTTGTAGACATCCTTGTTGGCCGAATTGATCTTGTGTTTTACTTGAGGACAAACAAAAGTTTAAGTTGGGGGTGTTGATGAGTTGGGAATTTTGACTCATTTAGGGCTTAATATTTAAGGAATTAGTGTCCTGAATGCCTATTTTATGCTCATAACTGATGTTAAATGTTAATTTGCAGAATTGAAGGCAAAAGAGTAAGACAAGGACCTTATGAGGCAAAATAGAGCGAAAAGGCTGAAGAAAGCAAAGGTGGTACTCGCCAAAGCCACTCGGTGACTCGCCGAGTGGACCTTCAGCTCGCACAAAGTTTCAGAGTGCCAGCCCTTGGACAAGAATCGTGGTTTGACGATGCGTCAAACAAATCGACGAGGCCAATTTCATTCACATAATGTTACTGAATGATTTTGCAGAAAAAGGCACGCCAAAACCCATTTTTGGGGTGTGATTATGTAGTTGAATGCATTAATTGATGTTTGGAGACTTGTGGATTGTACCCAACTAGATAGAAAACTAGATAGAAAACTTTGTTGGTAACAATTTCTTGTTCTGTATTATATTTGGCTAAAACCCATTTTTGGGGTGTGATTATGTAGTTGAATGCATTAATTAGTTAATGAGTGTTGTTATTTACTGATTTTATTGTTGATTTGAAGTGGGTTCAATTAATAGTTTGTGTTTTAATTGAGGAATTGTAGTTGCAAATACAATTCTAGATTAGTACTCTATTCTTGCTTGAGAAAGAAGTGTTGAAGTTAAATGATTAGTTGATGATCGTATTGATTGTGTTGTTACGAATTTAGCTTGAGAAATTGGGTCTGAATGCAATCTTACAAATCTAGCTTGAAAAAGTAGATTGATTAAGGTAATGAGTTGTTAATTTGTGTTGTGCTTGTTGAGGTTCTAAAGAACTCACTTGATTCGCAATAGTTGATTGAGAAATGACTATTGCACCCAAAACCTAGCTTACACACTGAGATTCAACGACTTTTAGTAAATAATAATCACCCATCACGCGAAATTGACCTTCAATTTATCACACTCCCAAGAAACCTTATCTATTTGTTTACTTCCGGTTTTAGTAGTCGTAATTTGGTTACCCAAATCCCCCCATTTGACATTAATTGTCAAACCTTGTCATTTACTTTATTGTTGCAAAAATGTATACATCTACAAACGATTAGAACACCATTTTACTTCTTAATCGAATTTTTTATCATATCACTCCTTGTGGGATCGACCCCAACTCTTAGTTGGGTTGATAGAGTTGGGTTGATACTTGTTAGCAACCGCCTACACTTAGAATCTGATGAAGTGTGTTTTAGTGTTATCATGGTTACACGTTAAAGTTTTTGAGAAGTGTCGGGGGCTCTTCATTTGAGGTATATTCCATCTTGAAGGGGTTGTTAGCTCTCTTTTGTGTTCATTAATTGGTGATTTTTATGCATGTGGTGATTTAGGCTATTCCGAGCATGAAATTGACCCTTGTTTCAAGGCACAAGCTCGATTAGTCATTTGAGACCTTTTGACAGAGTCAATTTGAGATAATTTGATAGCGTGAAGGTGTTCAGAAGTGTTTTTGAAATAGGTTACTCATGTGTGATGGATTTGGAGAGCTTATGAGCGGCTTTGTGGTAGGTTTCAGTCTACTTTCTTGATTGAGCTTCTTAGATAATGCCTAGTATAGAATTTTTGTAATTTTAAATTGTATTTGTTGGGTATTTAGCTTTTATCCTTTTATTCCATCTTCTTTTGATTTCGTAGGAGCCTTGGGCTTAGTGTGGGTGTTGGGACCCTTAGTTTAGGCTTGTAGCTTCGTTTGTGGTGTAGATGATCTTGCTTATCCTTATTAGGATTGATACTTTGTGGGCTTAAATTAGGTTGGACCTTAGGTGATATAGATTGTGTTTTACTGCCCTCGTAGTTATGATTTGCTCCTTCTAGGGTTTGTATTGGTTTTTTCTCCTTGCATTGGTACTTGTGACCTTGGTGGCTCGTCATAGCCATAGGTTGGTCCTAGCTATCCTTAGTCAGAGACTGGAGTAGTATGATTGGGGTAGGATGTCATCCCTTGAGTTGGTTCTTCTTTTTATTGATTTGAGACCTCTTCATTGGTCCCTTCACTTGTTGTTTAGCGGTAGACCTATTATACTATTACTTGAGCTTGATTATATTGTTGGGCTCGAGGCTGTATGTGAGGACTAGTTTGATCCTAGGTTAGTACTCTTCCCTTTGGTAGCGTGTTTTGGTTGGTTGTATGGTTATTTGACTTGAGTTTCTTGTTTGAATGTTGGTGATGGAATGCATTGCATTACTTGTTCATTCTCATGGATTTTGTGGTATGATCCCGACTAATGCATTGGCATATTTATCGTTCATGATGAAACACTATTTTACTTGGCTTTTATCCTAAACTAGTTTAACGGGAGTCAGACTACCATGATCACTTGATTTACTTGTATTTGAGATTATGATGCATCTGAAACATGCTCCTTTCCTACATTAGATTTTAGAGGCCTCTGGATGTGCTCAGTTTTTACTTGACTAGCAAACGCGTCGACATCCTTTCTTGCATGATCTTTGGCTACTTTGAGATCCTCTTCGGAGTTGACATGCAGCTGGGTCACTCTTACTAGCTAGGCAACTTACGTCCCTAGGAGTGGACTGTCTGGATGGGCGGCTTTGATATATTGAGATACTCTTCGGAGTTGACATACCCCCGGGTCACACTTACTAACTGGGTTGGGAGTTGAGTGACTAGTTGGGCGGCCTGGAATGATTTGTCACTCTTCGTAGTAGGGCTGGGAGTTGACTATGGTTATGGTTACTTGGGCTAGGAGCCGAACTTTCACTTCTTGGGTTGGGATTCGTTGCACTTTTTGATGGTCCTATTGTATCCTCTACATTCATATACATTGTCTATCACCACTATACTTGTTTGTTGATTGTGCCCTCTAGGTTTTGGGGGCCGGTTGGGTTATGTTTGCTGTCTGTAGCTTTCGGGCTTATGGGAGTTCGATTATGTTATTATTTGACTATATTTTGTTCTATGTTATTTTTTTCTTGTTAGTTCATAGGCTTTGACTTTAGAATTGTGTTTGTGGATCATTTCTACCATGGGTAGTTGACTTGGTATCTTTGTTTCTTGTGACTAGGTTGTTAGCTCGTGTTCCAGCTACGTTCTTGACTCGGCTTCTCACTCCTGGTATCATGTTTCTACTTTTTTTATATATCGCTTTAGCATTTCCTGTTTAGTTATTTTTCGTTATGCTCTGCTTATTGCTTGTTATTTATGCTTGTGTTTATCTTTTGAGATCCGTCGGTCGTTGCCTACTTAGTATCATTTTTGATACTCATACGACGCTTTTCCCTCTAGAAATTATAGTTTGAGTTATCGCTGATGATTTGGAGTCGTTGATGCTTATCGTGACCAACGACACTAACCTACAGTACGAGTGTCTACGATCGTCGATAATATAGTAACTCAACCAAGGGTTGGGGTCGTGTCCCAAGGGAGTGGTTTTGAGAATTTATAGAAAGTAAAATTTAGTTCTAACTAATCGTAGCTAAAGACAGTAACTATTAAAAACATTGTAAATAAAAAGGGGGTGACACAAAAGTGTCAATTAACAAATGGGGTTTTTGTCACAAGTGTAATAAAAACAA
>NW_006238990.1:2050933-2054017 GCF_000226075.1 Solanum tuberosum | reverse complement strand
GAGAAGACCCATTTCCAACTTGGGGAAGATGAAATCCTTCTTTCTTCAAGTCTCCTAAAAACACTCTCCAAACTTGAGAGAAATTATCCCAAAAAGTACTATTCTATTCCGGAAATTAAAATAAATGTTCAACTCCTAAAAATTAATAAAATTTTTAGTATTTATAGACTTCAGAAAATAGTGTTGGCTGATTTTCGGCGAGGTTAGTTGGAATCGCCGATTAACTCGGTGATTCTCCCTTTGATGTAGTTTGTCGCCGTCTTGTTCTAGCCTTCAACATTGTCGTGCTCTGTGTCATTGGGCGACCTAGTACTATTTCACGGAATTATTTGGTGAAACGCCGACTGCTCCTTTCATCGACTTTTTGATCCTGCTCCTTCAAGGCTTCGCGTACTGGAACAAAGGGCGGAGTGCGTCCTTTCGGAGAATCGCCAAGCATGCTTGGCGAGGCGCAAGCTCCTGCCTCTTTATTCTTTTCAGCCTTTTTGTTCCTTTTTGCGCCTAAGTGTCCATGCTTCCACTAAAACTTCAAATACCTGAAACTTAAGAGTTTTCACAGATATTGAGACAAAATAAGCATTTGAGGACACTATTCCTATCAAAATAAAGCCCTAAATAAGTCCAATTTGTGGACTAATAACACCCCCAACTTAAACTTTTGCCTGTCCTCAAGCAAACTCAAGTTCAGCCGTTCAACAAGGTGTCTCAAATAGTGCTACACAAGACTAAATCATGAATGCACACAACCAAACTCAAATTTACTTATGCAAGGATCAATTGTGTACTCAAAGATTCAAGTTGTGACACACCATTACCAAAGATTCTGATGCTTGCAATACTTGCTACTTGTGCAATCAAGCTCAACAGGAAGTATCTAAGTGCCCTCACATCAAGAATGATTCCATATTCACACACAGAGGTTAATCGATTCAAGATCATGAATCAGATGCAACGCTCTCACTAAAAAAAGAGGAACATAATGCATGTTTTTACCCATAGTTTTTCTCTTATTTTCCAATCGACTTTCGATTCGGCTTACTCAAGATCAAAAAGGTCTTTCTAAGGCTTGTAATGGGGATGAGTGCAAAGGTATGGTCATTTAGGCTCAGTGAGTTTTTCCTCGTGAGATGTGGTATTCTCAAAGCATTCCCTTCTTTTCCTTTATCAATTCTTTTCTAGTGCTTCTAAGTCATCTTTTCATTCACCTCCATGGATTGCTTGGAAATCCGATTTCCTTGGTACTTTATTCCACAAAAATTATTATAATTTTTTTCCCCGAAGGGTTTCCATTGTTCTGCAACACCAGAGGTTAAGGGAGACTTTTCTTGCACTTCTTCACTTCTCCTTTTTCGTTTTACCACACCCCCAACTTAGGCTTTTGGCCTAAGTTGGCTATTCGCTAGACCACAAATCAAGAGGATTATAGGTAGTGGGTCAAGTAAGGTCTAGGGTTCATCAAGATTCTTTCAAAGAAAGGTACGGCTCATAGGGTGTTCTAAAGAGTTTCACACGCTCACAGGTAGGCCACAAAAGAGGTATATGTCGAATTTGGCTCACACTCTTTAAAGTTGCCGAAGATCATTTCAAGAGCACACCTTTCTAAATAAATTAGACTAACATGGCAAATTCTAGGTTTATTCATGCAAGGTTCAAGGCAAGCTAATCACACAAGGCATCGACACTTAAGTCAAACAAGACCACAAACTTTTGCTAGTGTGGAACGATCATTACAAGAGAATCAATTTGATAAATGGCTAATCATAACGAGATGCAAAGAGTTTACATATTGTGTATGCAACTTCATTTGGCCTCATCGTAGCCATACATTCATGTTCGTTCGATTGAGAGCACTATTCAAGTCCTCGGTATTGATCGAAACCGAGACTCAAAATTTTTGTAAAAGAATAGCCACATCAACTCACGAGGGGTGGCAAAAAAAGAATGTGCAAAAAATTCAAATTTTTTTGGAAGGGTCAAAATTATTTTGCAAATAACATTAATTGGAGCCACACGCTCAAACATCCACAGAAAGCAGTGTTAATAATATTTAAAACAGAACAACCTAAATATATGCACAAAGCACAACTATCAGCACAAAGGGTGTGGGCCTCACCCCACCACAAAAAAAATAAAAATATTTGTCCTAAAATATATAACAATAATCCACAGGTCAAATTAAAGAAAGACAGAGATAGGGCTAGAGAATTGTAACGCCCCTCAAAATGAAGTAGGATAAAGTAGAGCCTCACATGGGTTTTATGCATTAATAACTTGTTAAAATAATGAAGAATAGCCTTTTTAATCAGTTTTAGAGAGTTTGGAAGTCAAACGTCAAGGGATGACCAAGACGTTCAGAAACTAGTCTTTTACTTATTGGTGTGTTCTAGTATGTTGTTCATGTTTTTATGTGTTGTTTGGGGTCTAAAATCAGTGGAGGTGACCCTAGTGTCTTAATAAATGTTTTTAGGGTCAAAACGTTCGGGTACGATTCCCCAGGGCCACCGTAAGGGGCCCCAAGGAGGACCCCAACCCTTGGCCAAATAAGCTGCCAACACAACTTGCAAATTGTGCATGGAGGGAGCATGTCTGCGTTGCGGACTAGCTCCACCAAGGGACAAAAGTTTGGTCCACATCGCGGACGTGTCCCGGACTCCTCTATCTCGAAATTTAATTTTTAGAAACTTGTGGGAACACCCCCGCGTCGCGAACTTGTTTCCCGAAGAAATCTGCGAAAATAAAACTCAAGTTTGACTTGTTTAAAAAGGTCCAACTAAGTGAGGGGTAGTTTGGGTACTTTGGGGATTATTATAAATGGTTATTCTACCTATTTTAGGGTTAAAACCCCCAAGACCTAGACTTAGACCTCATTCTCCAAATTGAACCTTCCTCTCAATAAACTTTCTTTCTAGAACTACATGGAAGACATCTTTGAAGCTTCAAGCTAGGGGATGGGTTCCTACTGATTTCTCTTCAAATTTCTAAGGAAATTAATCACAAAGGTATGGGGATTTTATCTTTGATTCTGCTTTCAATCAAAGAGCCAAATCAAAGTGATTTCAATGTTTTTCAATAATACTAAAAACC
>NW_006238990.1:2050231-2050775 GCF_000226075.1 Solanum tuberosum | reverse complement strand
TTGTAGATGTTATAATTGTGAGGTTTGATCCCTTTGAAAGTGGGGAGGTGTTTACTTTATAAGCATGTTGTGATCATGGCCTTGTAGGCAAAGTTGGATGATTGTTGTTTTGAGTAATGTTGATTATGTGAAGGTAATGTGATATGATGTGAATTTGTGTATGGTCTAAGAGCATGAAAGTTGACCTTGTGTAGAGACTTTAGGTGTTATGCTTGGTTGTTGTCTTTTTTGAATGACTTATAATGAAGGTGAGGTTAAGGTAAACTAGGTTTATCTCTTCTCACACCTAGTGAAGAATGAATGAAAGAATGTGAGAATGAATGAAAAGAATGGAAGTTAATGCTAATGAATGAAAGTTGGGTCTTTTGTAAGGATAGTCTCATAAAGTACTCTTTTAAATGAATGGGGTTCCTAGATGAAAGGTTTTCTCATCTTTGAATCCAAGAGCTTCCTTAATGAATGTCTAGGATGGGTGCTCCTTCGTGAGTTGAGATGAGAGTACTTAGTAGCAATCCTTATCCCTAAATGAAATAAATGTCCAAAC
>NW_006238990.1:2009335-2050079 GCF_000226075.1 Solanum tuberosum | reverse complement strand
TGGATACTCTTTCGTTAGTTGAGATGTGAGTATTTAGTAGCAACCCTTAAGATGGGTGCCCCTTTGTTAGTTGAGATGTGGGTACTTAGAAGCAATCCTTATATCCCTTAACTATGTGCCTACATAGGACTAGTTAGTGGTCTCTACCACATAAAGGCTAAAAGAATAACCCTACCTTAGGCAAGTAGGATAGGCAAGTAGGGATCCCTCATCCGGTAAGGGTACTACCGGGATTCCATGTCAAGCTCCATGGTCTATGTCGGTTAAGGCTTTCCCCCCACATAAATGAATGAATGAACTAGGGTCTCTTAAGGGTGTACTACTTAGGATAGGTGGTGGAATGGGACATCACCTAGACATTGCACAAGTAGACATTTAAGGGAGATCTTGGTGTGTCTTAGTAATGATAATGAATGAAATAGTCTTATTGGGATAATTAATGAAAGTGTTGGTCTTTGAGCATGCTAATGTGAAAGTGAGTCATAATGAATTGAATGTAAGTTCTTATGTTGAATTGAATGTATGTGATGATCCTATGTCATTAGTGAATGAAGTCGTCTAAATGCATTAAGTTGAATGAATGATTTATGTTGATATGTGAATGGAGCTTGTCTTGTGTAGCCTTAAGGATCACTTGGGTGTGGTATGGAGAGGTAGTATGGGCTGCCTCACCATGTCTTACTTAGGTGAGTCTTGGGATGACATTTGATGAGTGTTTTAGTTTTATAAAGTGACTTGTTGGCTTATGTGCTTATATGTCTTATGTGATTAATTGGTGAAGGTTGAGGTATGTATGGTAAGTGCACTTTGTGTGACATTAAGGTGGTGCCCTAGTGTGGGTGATGGTATGGGACGTTGCCCATACATTGCACAAATGTATTGCTTAAGGGTTACTTAAGGTGGAGGTCCAAGGTGAGAAGGTAAAGGCAAATGGGTTATGTACGTCTATGATATATTGTGAAGCATATGACTTCGTATTGTTGGTTGTGACTTGTAAGGTGCCTATTATGTTGATGTTCATGAGATTTTATCAAAATGGCATGAAAGCATAACTTCCTCACAAATGTCCTTTTTAGCATGTTTTGCATATCCTCATACTTAGTACGTGTGTTGTACTAACCCCTTTCTTCTATTTTACTACAAGTGCAGATTGTGGTAACTAGGAGGAGATTGTGTTTTGGAGTTGCTTGGATTGCTTTACTCTTCCAAGTCTTTGGTATGTCCTCAAGATTCGAGGACTATGTTTAGAAGTTTCTTAGTCATTGTAATAGACACTTAAGTTTCATTTCATTTGTAAAGGGCCGTGTCCCTTAGTACGTTTTAAGTTCCTGTCTAAGATTGACTAAAGAGACTTAGTAGTTCCGCTTGCGTATTGATGTTTTCAAATGTTGATGACTCTTGAAGTCTTATGGTTTTATTGAGTAAAAGTTTTAAATTCTTAGTGATTTTTATGACCTATGCGATGAATGAATGCTAAGGTTTGTATAAGACCTCCGAGAGGTCGAATACGCATGTAACGGCTAGGGGGTGCTCTCGGGTCGTTACAAGAATAATCCTGGTTAGGTAGCTGTTTTGAGTTGGAGTACTTCAACAGATGTTGCGTAAAGCAGAAGGTATGCTGGGGGCGTTTGGTGCATTTCCGAGTGATTCATCAAGATCTATACAACTTTTCTTAGCATTCCAATGCGCCTATCTTCAACCCACGCTCTCGACTGATTAATCAACTACCTTTTTGTGTGTTGGCCTGCGCTTATCCTGTTCGTTCCCATTTGGTGATAGTGCTTTGACTTCTGGGAGATTCGACGCTTCGCCAAACAAATTTTTACTTCGTCGAGTTTTACAGAACTTCTCAGCAGCTGTGGATGTTCAAACGGCGGTGACCATTGGGGTCGCCGATCAGGTGGGCGGATCGCCAAAACCTTCCTGAGCTCATCGAGTTTTACCGACTCTAGGCTCAAAGGGTGCTTTGAGTCAAACGGAAAAATATCATTGATCGCCGGTGTCTTCGGCGACTCGCCAAATGGGTCTGCTGCTCACCATTCTGCACCTCTTTGACACCTACCACACTTCATTCTGTAAAACTAAGACACTTTTATTTTACTAGTATGCAAATATAAGATAATATGGGTTTTTGGGTTACCTCTCAAACAACGCCTGAGTTAACGTCGCGGCACGACGCAAGTGAAAGACTACTCTTCGTCCTCGGAATCACCCATGGTGTAATTAAGTGAATCTTCGGCGAACGGAGGATAGTGACCCGTCATCATATGGGTGATTTGCGTATCCTGCAGCTGAATGGTCATGGAGTTAGAAGTAGTTACTTCATTTAGCATATCAATGTTGTCCTTCATGTCATTCAGTTTCTTATCATGCTCATCAAGTTCTTGTTGGATGAGAGAGGAGGTATCGTTACTTTGCATACCCTCATGCCTCTTTCCCTGTTTGCACTCTCAAAGGGAGAAGTTCTTTTCCTTCTCCCTGGCTTGCTCTTCAATTCCGTCACCCGTTTGGATAGAACATCTACTTGCGCCACCAATTTTTCCCATTCATATTTCTTTTGGGATTCTTTGTTGGTTTCAACCATTTTATCAAGTAGTGTTGCAACGACTTTATAGGGTTGGTGTAGCATTCTGCCTTCAAAAAAGGTGCTCAGCTATGGTTCTATTTTCGGGTTCAAGACCCCGATAGAAGCAATCCAACAATGTCTTATCAGTCATTCCATGGGATGGGCATGTTTGAAAAATTGCTTTGAATCTCTGCCACAATTTTGGAATTGTTTCCTCCCCTGTTTATTTGAACGTCAGTAGGTTATTCCTGAGGTTCAATAGCTTTAGAAGAGGATGACCTGTGTGATATCCATAATGCTCATCCATTTTTGTTTCTCTGCGTTGGTCTTCACACAAGCAAAACAAAACTACCACTAAGATTAGTAAAGCTAAAACTAAGAGAAACCAAGAATTCTACTTAACTAAGAATTTCCAAATAACACCACTCCCGGGCAGCGGCGCCATTTTGATGCTTATCGTGACCAACGACACTAACCTACAGTAAGAGTGTCTACGATCATCAATAATAGAGTAACCCAACGAAGGGTTGGGGTCGTGTCCCAAGGGAGTGGTTTTGAGAATTTATAGAAAAGTAAAATTTAGTTCTAACTAGTCATAGCTAAAGACATTAACGATTAAAAATATTGTAAATAAAAAAGGGGTGACACAAAGGTGTCAAATATCAACTGGGGTTTTTGTCACAAGTAGTAAAAAACAACAAAATATAATAAGAAAATCAAGTATGGGGACAAGTTCTTGGAGTGTGACCGCAATACAAGTTGAGATAAATCGTTGGGTACATGCTTTCGATAGGAAATTTGCAAGATAATAATGACTAGGCTAAGCTTTAGATGGAAATAAGTTCCCTCTTGGGCCCCCCAACTTACCCCGTTTCAAATGCGTTCCTCTCGGACACCCATTTGCCGCATGAAAGCCAGCCTACGCCTTACCCCACTCACTCTCTCGAACTGAGTGTTAGGATATGGGACTAGGCCTCACCCTCTCGGGATGAACCTCATGTCGACCCACCCCTTAGGCCATCAGTCTAGCGGCCTTGCTTTCGCGACCTCCTTCTCGTGCAAGCTGAAAACACATGGGTGGTTTTGTAATTTGCAACTACAAACCCATTAAATTAAACCACAACCACTAGGTGAAATCACCATTAAAATACATCTATCCTATCAGCAAGCAAGACCCAACAACAATATCAACACATATTTGCTAAATCACACCCCAAGAATGGGTTTTTTAGCCACACATCAAGAAATAAAAAAATACACCTAAAATGATACTAATATCAAATGGGTATAAGGAATTAAACCTTGATTTAATCAAAGAAAGAAGAATGGAGAAGACCCACTTTCAACTTGGGGAAGATGAAATCCTTCTTTCTTCAGGTCTCCCAAAAACCCTCTCTAAACTTGAGAGAAAATATCCCAAAAAGTACTATTCTATTATGAAAATTAAAAAAGAATGTTCGACTCTTAAAAATTAATAACAAGTTTAGTATTTATAGACTTCAGAAAATAGTTCTGGCGGATCTTTCAGCGAGGTTAGTCGGAATCGCCGATTATCTCGGCGATTCTCCCTTTGGTGTAGTTCATCGCCGTCTTGCACTAGCCTTCAACATTGTAGTGCTCTGTGTCATTGGGTGACCTAGTACTACTTTGCAGAATTATTCGGTGAAACACCAATTGCTCCTTTCATCGCCTTTTTGATCCTTCTCCTTTAAGGCTTCGCGTACTGGAACAAAGAGCGGAGTGTGTCCGTTCGGCGAATCGCCAAGCGTGGTTGGCGATGTGTAGGCTTCAGCTTCTTCGTTCTTTTAAGCCTCTTTGTTTCTTTTTGAGCCTAAGTGTTCATGCTTCCACTAAAGCATAAAATACCTAAAACTTAAGAGTTTTCATTAGATATTGAGACAATAAGCATTTGAGGACACTATTCCTATCAAAATAAATCCCTAAATGAGTCCAATTTGTGGACTCATCAGTCATGCGGAGTAGTTTGGAGTTTTGCAGATTAAGGTGAGCTCCTGCGTCCGGAGCTACCAATTTTCATCTGTTTTGGCTGGCTTAGTCTTTACATTGTATTTAGAGAAAACCTCTACTTTTGTCTTTTTTGTTTGTAAAAACCTTGTACTGTTATTTTTTATTAGATGCCCAATGATAAGTGGTGTCTTTTCACTCTTTTGAGGCTCTTTTCTTATTAGTTTTGACTTACTTTAGGTAAGAATTGGTTCTTTTAATATGGTCTTCTTCATATTTGTAGGATAATGAAATGGAGAGTTGATTTAGAAGATATTTTAAGGAACCAAGTGAACTTGAGGCAAAAAGAGGTCAAGGGCTGAAAAATAAAAAATCTGGTAGAGAAAAGACCATTCGCGAATGCTCTCAAAGGACCGCAAATGTGGAGTACTGGTCAACGGAGGACCACGAATCTGCCCGAAGGACCGTGAACATGACACTATGGTCAATGGAGGACTGCTAATGCACCCAAAGGACCATAAACGTGGCATCCTGGTTAACGGAGGATCCTGAACGCGCTAGCATTACAACAAAAACGATCTTTAGTGGAAATAAATTCTTAATTGCCGCCAAATATATACTTTTAGCGGCAATTAACATTCTTTGTATATGTCCCTAAAGCCTTTAGCGACATTGGATCTAATGACTCTTAATTAATGCCGGTAAAGACTTTAGCACTCTTTATTAATATATTTATTTATTTCCGCTAAAAGTTATTTTTGTTGTAGTGTAGAAGGACCATGGATGCGCCAATCTGGTCAACTCAAGTTTGCAAACGCGAAAAACTCCCCGTGAATGCGGAGTGTCACGTTTTTGGTAGTTGGGCAGAATCGAAATTTCACCAAATCAATCCCTAAAATCCTTTTTACACTCACCAACAATCATTACTCAGATGATGCTAGATAGATTAGAGAGAAGTTCATCTTCTTAGCTTAGTTTGGAGAAAGTCTTGTAGATTTCTTAATTTGGGTTAAGACTTTAAAGGCAAGTTGCCTCACAATTCACATTTGGGTTTGAAGATTGTGTGCTTGATAGTAAAATCTCTTGTTCCCTTCTTCATTTACTTGCTTTACATTGATAGAAATGTGTATTTAAAATTGGGGTTTTGTGCTAGAAATAGACAATTCATTTGGGTCTTTGATATATCATTCTATTGATTTTGAGATTCCTTGATTTAGTACTTGAATTCATGAAATTGGTTTAACCTAGTTTTCATTCTTTTATCCATGATTTGAGAGTGCACGCTTGAATCTAGCTTTCGATCTTAGTGGGTCACTCGAAAGAAAATTCATGAAGTGGAGAATTAGGTTAATAATCAAATTTGGCTTCGTGTCCTAAATTTGAGACCAAAAGGAGTAGATTTGGGTCTACTTTGTTGAATGCTTAACTTGCTAGAAATATGGGTTTAGATTTATTGAATATGATTGACACCGAAAAAAGATTTCGTAATAAAACACTATGAGACCTAAAGGAGATTAGTGTTGATTGATGATGATCTAGCCTATTTATGATTGATTTAGCATATGATGAATTGCAATGGATTATTGAATGAGTGACTGAATTCCAAATTTCCCAATTCCCATATATCCCCTGCTTATAATGTGTTGGCCCAAATCCATCATTCTGTTACCAAAATAGCTCTTAGTTCTATAATCTTGTATATTGTGTGTTTAGGTTCAAACTTGTAGCTCGTAATCCTTTGTCTTTTCTATCTCCGGCAAATTATTCCTTGTGGAATTCTACCCTAACTCTTTTCTTGAGCTTTTATTACTAACGATTGCTTAGTCTTCAAACTTCTTTTGAAGGTAATTTGAGTGTTATCACCCAACTATTGACTGATGCCAGGTCCTAGGGTGGTTCTTGTGTTGTTTTCTGTTGATTCTCCTTTCTTCGTTTTTTTTGATAAATAAAAAGTTTTATTAACCAAAGTGAGCAATACAAAACACTTGAAAAAAATAGCTCAGCCTGGACATCCCCAGGACTATAAACTTCCAACATCAAACAATCAATTCCTAACCATTATGCACCCTATCCCTCCCATTTTAGAAGTTAATTACATAGCTCTCGGAGGTCTAATACAAGCCTCTTAGCATTCATTCATCGCATATACACTAAAACCATAATGAATTTAAAACTTTCTTTACCAAGAAAACATTGCATAAAAAAAATAGCAAGCGGAAGACTTTCTAGACTTTATACATGATGTCTCATAACCATCTAATACTTTAGAGTACAAAATTCGGGACTAATCCCGTACACAACTCAAACAATACAAAAAAGACATAAAAGAACATATTGGGTATTGTCCTCGAATCTATGAGGACTCACCAAGTCTTCATCTTCAACACTTAGAAACCTATCAAAGCCATGACATGTCATCATCTCCAAATCCCTACACTTTAGTCCAAAAAGGGAAAGAAAGGGGTTAGCACAATTAAGTACTAAGTATGGAAGCCATGCAAAAACATGCTAAAAAGGACGTTTATTGGAGAAACATGCTTTTATGTCATTTGGTAAAACTTCATGAAAAAAAATACAAGTAAGCCTTTTCATCATTTCTTGACCTCTATCTCAAGTTACCCAAAGCCACACTTAAGTGAAACATGAAGTGACCGCCCATACAATCTCTTCATATACACCTAAGTATTCCTAAGGGTTACCATAGATAAGGAAATTTACCATTACAATATAACATACTAAGTCAATGTTCACATATAAAACCATAGCCAACCGTATACATACTCAACATATATTCATATACAACCCATGCTTAACTTTAAAGGAACACATGCCATTTCATTACCATAGGACCTCTACCTAATATAACCTTAAGACACACTTGAGTGAGACAAGAAGTGACCGCCCATACAACCTCTTCAAGCACACTTAAGTGTTCCTCAAGATTACCTTAGATAAGGACATTTCCTTTACAACATAACATCAATAGACCAACATTCTTTAAGAAACCATTTTTGGAGACATTCAAGCACATAAGGGGACTTTCACATAATAGTCGTTAGACTTAGGGAACTCACTTTAGTATCTTCAAAGCCTACTCGTGCCATGTGTAGATAGCATCCCATACTACTACCTACACGTTGTAGAACCTATCCAATAACTAGAGTGCACATCCCACATGATGGGAATAGGCATAACCGACATAGACCATACTAGCTAGGTATGGAATCCGGAGTCTATCCTACTCCGTGGAGGTTGTTCTACTTGCCAAAGGTAGAACTAGTAAGCAACCCATGTAGGCACATGGTTTAGGGGATGTCCAAGGAAGTTCATTGTGCCTAATCTCATACTCAACTAGGCCACCTTCCTAACCACATCCACTCGGTGCTAGCCTTGTTTCCCATAGAGTATTCAATCACATATGTACTTAGAGAAGGTTCCTTTTCTAGTTCAACCAACTCATAGTACCTCTTCCCAAGAAAGGCCCCATTTCTTAGTCATGGCCAATCAAGGTTCATAAGGATAGCTCATTAAATCCCCCTAGAAGGGTGCCTTAGGCCTACCGATCCAAGGTTCATCATTTCACACATGAGAAGGGCTACCACCATTAGGTCTACCGATTTCATGGTTTTACATTTACTTAGGAAAGCTAGACTTATGAAAGGGCACCATTTCTTAGTTTTGCCCATTTCACACATTCATGCATTCAAGACTTTAAGTAACAAGGAGGGACACTTTAGTCTACCAACCAAGTCACAACATTTTCATTTAAGGATACTTCATAATCCAACATCATTTCACATATACATCATGAGAAATCATACTTTAACTCACAATGCTATCCACTTTACATAGGATCATCACAAGATCACATAAAACTCATTCACATCATACCTTCACATATAGCTTCACATAAAACTCATTCACATCATTCCTTCACATATAGCTTCACATAAAACTCATTCACATCATTCCTTCACATATAGCTTCACATAAAACTCATTCACATCATTCCTTCACATATAGCTTCACATAAAACTCATTCACATCATTCCTTCACATATAGCTTCACATAAAACTCATTCACATCATTCCTTCACATATAGCTTCACATAAAACTCATTCACATCATTCCTTCACATATAGCTTCACATAAAACTCATTCACATCATTCCTTCACATATAGCTTCACATAAAACTCATTCACATCATACCTTCACATATAGCTTCACATAAAACTCATTCACATCATTCCTTCACATATAGCTTCACATAAAACTCATTCACATCATTCCTTCACATATAGCTTCACATAAAACTCATTCACATCATTCCTTCACATATAGCTTCACATAAAACTCATTCACATCATTCCTTCACATATAGCTTCACATAAAACTCATTCACATCATTCCTTCACATATAGCTTCACATAAAACTCATTCACATCATTCCTTCACATATAGCTTCACATAAAACTCATTCACATCATTCCTTCACATATAGCTTCACATAAAACTCATTCACATCATTCCTTCACATATAGCTTCACATAAAACTCATTCACATCATTCCTTCACATATAGCTTCACATAAAACTCATTCACATCATTCCTTCACATATAGCTTCACATAAAACTCATTCACATCATTCCTTCACATATAGCTTCACATAAAACTCATTCACATCATTCCTTCACATATAGCTTCACATAAAACTCATTCACATCATTCCTTCACATATAGCTTCACATAAAACTCATTCACATCATTCCTTCACATATAGCTTCACATAAAACTCATTCACATCATTCCTTCACATATAGCTTCACATAAAACTTTACATATAGCTTCATATGTGTATAATAATACAACAATATAATAACATTCACATAATGCCCTTCATGGCCTCAATTCACAATAATACAACAAATAACCACCTCCACCAAAGGTGGATCAAACCAACCAATAATAATTATATCAATACTAAGAGATTAAGCCATCTTACCATTTTCCAAAGCCATAACCAACATTACTCAATTCCCTACTAATTCAACATTTTTCATAAAATAGGTCAACTTACCCTTTTCCAAAGCCACAATCATCATTCCTCAACTCTCCAATAATTCACAATAGATAAGCATAGCTAATAATAAAAATCAACTATTCAACTCCATTTAAGCATAATTCTATCATCATTCAATCACAAACAATAATCCCACTTCATATGCCAACTTTTGGAAATTTGCAAAGACATGGGTTCATGGAATTTCCTTTCTTAAAACCATCAATAATAACATAAATTATCATTAAAAACATTTAATGCAAGAACCCATGTTAGAATTCAAAATTAGGATTTTGAGTTTTTGAACAACTTTTGAAATCTTTTGGATTGACTCTTTGATTGAAGAAGGAATCAAAGATGAAGAGTCCCCATACCTTATTCTTCAAGAACCAAACGAAATTAGAGAAGAAATCAGCAGCCACCATCCACCCTAGCTCCATCTTTCACCTTGAGCTTCCATGGGGTTTTGAGAGAGTTTTTGAGAGAGGGAGGGTTTCTTTTTTTCTTCCTAATTGGAGTGATTTAAATGGAAGAATTTTGGTCAAAAGGGTTTTATAATTTCTAGGAAATAATATATGTCATTTGGAAGAAATGGTCCAACACTTAGAAAAAAAAATTAGGCGGGTGAACAGTAACCACGCCTACTGGAAATTGCCTTTTCCTGCCGGATAGATTTTACGAAAATGGGCATAACTTCTTCGTCCGAACTTCGAATGAGGTGAAACGAAGTGCGTTAGGTAGCTAACTCAAAGGGCTTTCCATGGATATATTATTGGCCATCCAAATAATTTGTGTGCTAGGAGATATGACCCTCCAAAGTAGACCCTCGAAAAAGGCTTCACTTGGAAATTTCGGATTTTGATACGGTTGCTCTAAAATTTGGGTTAGACCCATTTCCCACTCAATTTGACCCCCTAAACAAGAATATGAAGTCGGATTTTCGAAAAACGAAACGAATTTTTATATATAGCTAAACAAGTTTCCGGTAACTTCCGAAGCACATTTTTAAAAACTTTTGGGTCATTTCAATAGGGTACCAATCTAACAACTGTAGTTTCATGCTCAACTTCAGCTTCATTCCCCCTCTTACGTGAACTTCCTGTATAATCTTTCTGACTAAAACATCACAACTTTTTATAACTTTCTGGAAAATCCTCTGATTCCTCTCCTGCCAGATATAATACACACTAGCTGTAAGAGATATACAAAATATTTTAGCTTCTAGCAGTTTCCCTTTGTACTGCTCTTGTGCCCATCTTTGTTCCTCATTCCCTGATGCTTGCCTTTGGATAGCCTGCCATCTTAATACCTTTTGCCAAACCTGACGTGAGTAAGAACAATTGAAGAATAGGTGTTCAATGTTCTCACTTTCATCATCACACAATATACACTTGGTATTCTCCACACTGCTCCAATTAAGTAGTCTTTCCTTTTTCAGGAGCCTCCAATGTAGTGTTAAGAACATAATAAAACTCCATTTTGGGCATGCATTTGTATTACATATAGCTTCCTCCATACTACTTTTGGATATTCCCCTCTCATCAATTGGTATACTTGCATAATTGAGAACTTCTCCATTTGTATCACTTGTGCTTCATTCCATCCCACATCCTCAAACACTTTATATGTTTGTATGATCTTCCTTACCATCCATGAGGCCTGGTTTGCTTGTATATTCCACACTGTCCCTTGCTTCCTATAGTACATGTGTACCCATTGTACCCATAACTTGTCCTTTTTCTTACTCAGATTCCACAATAATTTGCAGATGGCCTTGTTCCATTCTTGTATACTTACAATGTTTAAGCCTCCTGCAATTCTTGGTTTACACAGTTGGTCCCATGCAACCAATGTTTTCTTTGATATATCTGCCCCACCTGTCCATAAGAAACTTCTACAAATACCTTCAATGCATTTAATTACTTTCTTTGGTAAGATAAACACCTGTGACCAGAGTATTTGGATAGAAAATAGCACATTCTTGATGAGTTGTACCCTTCCTGCTTATGATAAAAACCTTGATGTCCAGCTCTGTATCCTACCTAGGATTTTATCAACCAAAGGTTGGTATTGCACCATTGATATTCTCTTAGTACTTAAGGGAACTCCCAAGTATCTAAAGGTATTGTACCTAATGGAAATCCTAACTCCTTCATTAAGGCCAACTGCATTTCATTTGTTACCCCTCCAAAATAAATGGAACTTTTATCCACATTTGCTTCCAAACCAGAGGCTGCTGAAAAAACTTTGAATATCTCATAAACCTGCTTGACAGATGTGAGTTCACCTTTATTACATAAGAGCAAATCATCAACAAAACTCGGTTGTACCAGCTGCAGTTTAGCACATTTGGGGTGATACTTGAAACTTGGAGATTTTTTCAGCTGTGTTAATAATCTTGTGAAATACTCCATGGCTAATACAAAGAGGTAAGGGGATAGTGGATCCCCTTGTCTTAGCCCTTTCTTTGCCTCAAATGGTGTACTAGGAAATCCATTAACCAAGATAGTGTATGACACCATGCTTATGCATTGAATTATCCAATCCACAAAAATAGTTGGGAAAAGCAGTTGGGTTAGCACCATTTTCAAGAACTCCCACTCCACTGAATCATACTCTTTCCTCATGTCAACTTTCAGCATGCATCTAGGTGATATCCCTTTTGTCCCATAGCCCTTAACCAGCTCAATACTTAAAATGATGTTATCATTAATCAGTCTACTGAGTCCATGATTTGGAATCATTTAGGGCTTTTTAAAAATAGATTTAGTGTCCTCAAATACATATTTTGTGCCAATAATTGATGTAAATCCTTGATTTTTAGGTATTTGGATTGAGGGAAAAAGCATGGACACTAATGAACAAAAAGGAACAAGGCAGCTGAAAGAATGAAGAAAAGAAGGCCTGATGATTGCCTAACCCATTGGGGCAGTCGCCGAATGGCCATGATATTGCCTAAAGTTCTAGTGTGCGAAACCCTGAAGGAGAAAATCAAGTCGGCGATAGAAAGGAGCAGTCGACGAGTCGACAAATGATTCCGCGATGCAGTGCTAGATCTCCCAAAGTTACAGAACTTCAAGATGCTGAAGGCCAAAGGAAAAAGGCGATGGAATTAACTAAAGGGCGGATCGTCGATCCCAACTTATTGCGCCGAATGGTCCTTCGCAGCTCATTTTTGGCAACTATAAATACAATTTTGAATATTTAGTTTAGAATCTATCTATTTAAGTAATATCATAATTATCAGTGTTGAAGTTTGGAGCTTGGAACTGAGAGTATTGAGACAATATTTTCCTTAGTTTTGAAGATTTCCATTTTTGAGAAATTGGAAGTGCGTCTTTGAGATTCTTCAACCTTGACCTTTGTAAAGACGAAATTAATCTTACCCAGTTGATAGAAACACAATTTGGTAACGAATTTTATCTTTTTATAATGTCTAGCTAAAACCCCAATTCTTGGGGTGTGATTATGGGTTGATTTAGTTGTTGGGTATTGTTAATTGATAGTTTAAATGCTATTTAAAAGTGATTTTATTCAGTAAATGTGGCTTAATCTAAAGGGTTGTAGTTGCAAATGCAAGTCTACCTTCGTGTTTTTGGCTTGCTCGAGAGAGAGGTTTTAAAACCAAGATTACTGGTTTGATGGTCTGTGGGTATTGGGTTGTAATGGGTTCAGCTTGAGAGAGTGAATCCTAAACCCTTTTCCACACATTCAACTCGAGAGAGTGAATGGACTAAAGCGTAGGCTGTTCTTAATTGCTGCTTATTGGTGTTTGAGAGAAACCAATTTGATTCTGGGTAAATTGTTTGAGAAAAAGTTTATCCCCACTAAAGTCTAGCTTATTCACTGATTTACAGCTATTTACTATCAGTTGCAATTACCCATTTGTCTACCTTAACCCATAATCCAGTCACATCCCAAGAACCCGTCTCTTTACTTATTTTATTCGTGTTATTTGCTGTTTTAGTTGGTAAGTACAATCAAAACCCCCTGTTATTCGACACTTGTGTCATCCCAAACTTGAACCATGCTATTATTCGTAAATGTTTTTACCTATGATTGACTTGAACAAATTTATACTTGGCTCTTGAATCTTAAGTACGTATCACTCCCTGTGGGATTCGACCCCAACTCACTTAGTTGGGTTATATTAATGACTAACGATCGTTGACACTTAGTATTGGATTAAGTGTCCTGATACATGAAATCAAAATGGCGTCGCTGCCGGGAAGTGGTGTTGTTTGAGAATTTTTGGTCAAGTTGAATGTTGTTTTTGTTAGTCATAGTGAACTCACCTAATTTTTAGTTCTGGTTGTGTGTTGCTGTTTTGAGCAGAAAATTGGAGCATATCTAATAGCAGCAGTGACCCAATGGACCACCCTTCTTTGAGATTGATGATTCTTAGGGATAACATCATAAATTTCAAACTATTGGAGGGTGAGTCCATTTATGAGTTGTGGCAAAGGTTTAAAATCCTAATGCAGCAATGCCCAACTCATGAAATTCCGGATAAACTACTTTTGGAATGCTTTTATAGGGGTCTTGGCCCCGAAAATAGTATGGTGGCTGACCAAGTCTCTTCGGGTTGTTTGATTCAACAATCCTATGAAACAACAACCCAACTCCTTGATTGCGTGGCCAAGACCAACAAGGAGACTTAGAAGGACCGATACTTGGCCACATTGTTGACTCAGCTGGAGACCTTGACCGAAAAGGTCAAGGACTTGGATGTAATGTCCAAAAATAAGGACATGTACATCCCCCCTCACGAGCGCCGAAGAATGAAGAAGCAAGAGGGGGGACAATTAGAAGAGGTACTCTTTCTCATTCTTCAAAAAGTTGAAGAACACGACAGAGTGTTGAGTGAGGCAAGAGAGAATGTCTTGATGTTGAATTAGATGACAACCTCTTATGCCATGTTTATCCAACTTCTAGAGTCCCAAATGGACCAAGTACTATCTTCTCTGTACCTAGAGCCAGAAGAGGGGTTGCCTTATGAAAATGAGGCAAACCCCACTAATGGAACTTAAGTGGGGAATTGCATCGTGCCACGACATTAACTAAGACGCTTCTTAGGAGGCAACCCAAGTGCTTATCGCTTTATTTTTATTTTAGAAATAATGGTGTGTTGATTGTGCAGGTTGAAGTGTAGAAAGTGTTAGGAAAGTAGAGGTTGGCGAGCTAAAAGTCCAGTCAGCGCATCGCCAAAGAGGTTGGCGAGCCCGACCTAGACCACCGTTGGACTCAAGACAATTTTAAATTGGAGTCTGTTAAACTCGGCAAGCCCAAGAGCAGCTTGGCGAATTGCCGACCAGGTCGGCGATCACGATCTAGTCCACTGTTTGGACCCCACATTAACTGGAGGTCCTATAAAACTCGGTGAGGTAAGTGCCCACTCGGTGTATTGCCGAGTGGGTCGGTGAGCAAGACTAATGTCGCCGAATGGGCGAGAATTGGACGGTTTTTAAAGGCCAAAGGTTTAAACTTTCAAACTCTTTCACTTTCCCTCACTTTTAATCTTCCAAAACTCACACCTGCAAAGTATTTCCTATATTTCTTGCATTTTTATTGTATTTGAGTTGTTGATTGTGTGTTCAGAGTGGAATACTTTGCCGCCTAGCATTTCAATCTTGATTATTTGGCATCTAAGGTTGGTTTCTGAACCCCGAGTTTATTTTTAGCGATTTTATACTCATTTGCAATGATCTTATCTTAGTGATGTGTGCTGGGCCTCTGTGATCTTAATTGTTTATGTATGTGCCTGTGTAAATTTGATACTCTTGCCTGAAATGTTTATATTGTTGAATTCCCGTGAATTTGTTACTTAAAATTGGTTAAAATTTATAGGGTTGTGCTTGCATGTTGTTGGGTCTAGTCGGGTGAAGTCTAAGTATCCCGTATTTGCGCCAAATGACGTATTTTTCCTAATGATGGAGTGGTTGACATCATTCTTGAGGTAAAAGTCATCAAATGGCCAAAACTGGCAAAACCAGGAGAAGTCTGAATATCCCTGGGGCATGGGTGTATTGAGTCTGAGCTTAATTTGATAAGTGTGTTTTTTGATTTTGTTTTCGGAGGTTGCGGGAATTTGAGAATTTGGGTTGAAAGTAGGCACGTTGGGTCATTTGGCGAGCTGGGTCGAGCTCGCCGAACCACTCGGCGGTTCGCCGAAGTTCCCTATCTCACCTTTAATTTCATGCTAAATGAGTAGTTTGGTTATGTAACTTTCAGCGAGTAGCCTGAGGTCGCCGAAAGCACTCGGTGACCCGCCGATAGTTCTTTTTGATTGCCCTTTGTCTGCGCCCTTGACCCTTAATTGCATTGTAACTTTTGGTGAGCTAAGCCTTGCTTGCCGAATCCTGTCGGCGATTCACCGAAAGCCCCTTACATCGTCGACATGCCTAATTTTTTTGAGATTTTTGAGCCAATCATTTTGGCAAGCCCGATCTAGCTCGCTAAAGAGATTCGACGACTCACCGACAGGTTCGGCGAGTCTGTCTGCAATTGTTTTTCTATGATCTTTCTTGAAGTGTTTCTCACTTTTCTGATGCTTTTGCAGACAAGGCTAGACCGAAAGTTGCTGGGAAAAACATGCCACCCCGAAAAAGGGTAAAAGGAATAAAAATCAATGAGGATGCAACTGCATCCAAAGCCAAGGCCACCAAATTCCCACAACTGGTGGGAAAGGCAAGGGAAAAGGAAAGGCACATGCGTCATCAGAGGCTAGCTCTGATAGTGGCGGTATCTACGCCACACACCTCACTACTTCTGAGAGTGAGGGTGAGCACCGATAGGATTGGGTTTCAGCTTCGGAGCCTGAAGATGATGAACTTTTGGTAGCACAGAGGGCTGAGTTGCGATAAAAAACGATGAGCGATCCATCTAGGATCAAGACTCCTCAACCCACCACTACTCCTCCTCCAGCTCCAGAGTAAGCTGTGGTCCTAGCACCACCAATATAGGGTCCTCCTCCCAAGTCTATGAACAGACTGAAGACTGAGGGGCTAAGGACCATTATCGAGGAGAATCGCCTGTCCACTGATGGGGTCATCAATAGGTACCCAGAGATTATGAGTTGTCTGAAGTCTCATAATTTCCAGATCTTCACCATGCCCCGTGGCCCGTATATTCCAAATTGGGTCCGGGAGTTCTACGCTGCTTATAGGGCCTTGATACCATAGAGAAAGAAGCAGGCAACAAAATTTAAACTGGTTGACTATGTAGTTGTCCGGGGGAAAAGGGTGCATTATGATTTTACTGCCATCAATGCTGTCCTAGAATGCACTACGAGACTTGAAGATGACTGCCTGCATATGATCAGGACAAAGATGCTGGACAACATAAAGAGGTGGCTAGCCCCACTGATATCTGATGGCACTGCGAAGTGGTTGGAGGTAGGGGCTCCAATAGAAAAGAAAGACCTGAATATAGCTGCAAGGTTCTGGTTTAGCTTCATCAACAATACTATCATGCCATCCCAGAACAAGTTAATTTTTTGCCTTGCCAAGACAGACTGTCTGGGTTGCATCATTGATGAGATGAGGATCAATCTGGGGATGATTATGACACAAGGGATGGTCATGAGGGCCAAGCAGCGCCAAACTTCTCTCCCCTTTTCAGTGTTGATCACCGAGCTATGCAGATGGGGTCGGGTTCCTAGAGATGCGAAGAAGGATGTGAAAGTGATTCCCACATCTTCTACTAATATCTGGAGGATCGAGGCAGAATATTTAAAGGATGAGGTAGAGAAGAAGAAGACAGCCCCAGTAGACTCTTTCTCGGTTGTGGACACAAACTCACTACCTGCAGAGGCATATTTGCCTACTTCGGCCTCTAGGCTTCAGGTACTTCTAGTGTTGTACCTTCTGACACCCCTAGTTCCTTTGCTGCTACATTGCCTTCCAGAGCTGTTGCTGTTGCTGTTTCCTGGACCTCGCTCACTCAGGCCGCATTACTCCGGATGGGGCAGCTTACCCATTCTGCTGATCGTCGTGCTGCCAGACTCGAGGTCTCCATTCTGAGCATGATTCAGACTGCCCTGGCTAATGCTGTGAGACCATTGAGCACTACCATTTATGCCCTTATGGCTAGGATATCAATGTGTGAGCGTGGCCAAGGGTCACTAAGGAGGTGACGGCTTTAAAGGCCGCTATTGTTGCGCTGAGAAGTGATGTGGATCAACTGAAGTCCACCGGCATATCCATGATTTTCGGGACGGTGGAGATTCCAGATGTGCCAGAGATGCCTCCAACTACCATTGGAGATGAGATTAGAGTTGTGGGGGAGGCTAATCCCGAGTCTGAGGTGGAGACAAATGGAAAGATGCTTGGGGTTGTTGAAGAGGTTTCATATGAGGGCCTTACAGAGACGAGGAGGCCATGATCGATGAAGCTGTACATACCTCTTTGGTAGATACGCCTTTAGCTAACCCTAGTAGAGCTGATGATAGTTTGGATGTGACTCCGGATGCTGAGGCCCGAGATTAGAGTGATACACCAGGCACTGATGCCTAAACAAATGGAGCGACTGTTTAGATAGGATCCCTCTTTACCTCCCTCTCTGTCTTACTTTTACTGACTTTTGGATACTATTTTTCTTGCATTTGAGGAAAAATGTTTTTTTTATTTGTGGTGGGGTGAGGCCCACCTTTTGTGACCTATTGTGACTTATGGTTTTATTTATATATTGGGTTTTTGAGCTCTAAATTGTGTTAATACTGCATTTTGTGGATTATTGAGCTTGTGGCTCCGTGTTTTAATTGCAAATGATTTTTGGACCCTTTCGAAAAATTGTGTGCCACCTTTTGTTTGTGTTTGAATGTGGTTGTTCTCTTGCAAGTTTAAATATCGGTCTTGATCAATAATGGTGACTTGAATAGTGCTCATAATCGAATAAAAATAAATGTGCGGCTACAATGAGGGCAAATGAAGTTGCATAGACAGTATGTGAACTTTTTGCATATCGTTGTGACTAGCCAAATATCAAATTGAGTCTCTTGTGATGAACATTGCACACTAGCGAAAGTATGGAGTCTTGTTTGACATTGGTGTCAATGCGTTGTGTGTGATGAGCTTACCGTGAACCATGTGTGATGACACCTAGAATTTTCCCCGTTGGTCCGGTTGACTAAGCGATGAAATCTCATTATATGATCTTAGGCAACTTTGAAGAGTGTGAAACAATTTGACATTATACCTCTATTTGTGGCCTACCTTGTGAGTGTGTGAACCTCGATTGAACACCCTTTGAGCCTTAACCTTTTCTTGGAAGAAATTTGATGAAATTGTGACCTTTCTTTATCCATTACTCATAATCCTCATGATTTGTGGTTTGTGTGAATAGCCAACTTAGGCCAAAAGCCTAAGTTGGGGGTGTGGTGAAAAGAGAAGGTAAATCAAGAAGTACAAGAAAGTCCCATTTGGCCCATGGTTTGAGAAAAATGGAACCCCTCCATATAAAAAAAGAGAGAAAAAGAAGAAAATAATGAAAAAGAAAAAGAATGAAAAAGTTGTGGAATAAAGTTGTGAAAGTGCAAAGAAAATGGGGTGTTCAACAGACCATGGAAGATGAATAATGGGGTTACTTTTGATCATGAATGAGAATGATAAAGAAAAGGAAAGAAAGTATTGTTCACACCACATTTCATGAGGATTACATCCATTGAGCCTAAATGACCATACCTTTACACTCAGCCCCGTTACAAGCCTTGAAAAGACTTTTTTGATCTTGGGTGAGCTGAAACAATTGTTGGTTGGAAAATAAGGGCAAACCTATGGGTGAAATCATGCATTGTGTTCATCTTTGTGAGTGTGAGTGTTGCATTTGATTCTGGAGCTTTAAATTGTTGAACCATTGTGTGTGAATATGGAATCATTCTTTGTGTTAGGGCATTTGAGTACCTTTGTTGAACTTGAACTTGCATTTGAAGCAAGTATTGTGAACTTGAGAGTCTTTGAAAATCGTGAGTCACAACTTTAATCTTTGAGTGCACAATTGATCCTTGCATGAGTAAGTTGAGTCTTTTTGTGTGCATTCATGATCTAGTCTTGTGTAGCACTGTTTGAGACATCCTTTTTGAAGGGCTGAACTTGAGTTTTACTTGAAGACAAGCAAATGTTTAAGTGGGGGGTGTTAATGAGTCAACAATTTGGACTCATTTAGGGCATTATTTTAATAGATTTAGTGTCCTCAAATGCATATTTTGTGCCAATAACTGATGTAAATCCTTGATTTTCTGGTATTTGGATTGAGGGACAAAGAATGGACAATAATGAGCAAAAAGGAACAAGGCAGCTGAAAGAACGAAGAAAAGAAGGCCTGATGATCGCCTAACCCATTGGGCGAGTCGCCGAATGGCCATGAACTCACCTAAAGTTCCAGTGTGGCAAACCCTGAAGGAGAAAATCAAGTCGGTGATAGAAAGGAGCAGTCGGCAAGTCGCCGAATGGTTCCGTGATGCAGTGCTAGATCGCCCAAAGTTACAGAACTTAAAGATGCTGAAGGCCAAAGCAAAAAGGTGATGGAATTGATCAAAGGGTGGATCGCTGAGTGGATTGGCGATCCCGACTTGTTGCGCCGAATGGTCCTTCGTAGCACATTTTTAGCGACTATAAATACAATTTTGAATATTTAGTTTAGAATCTATCTATCTTGGTAATATCATAATTATCAGTTTTGAAGTTTTGAGCTTAGAACTGAGAGTATTGAGATAATATTTTCCTTAGCTTTGAAGATTTGAAGAATTCCATTTTTGAGAAATTGGAAGTCGGTCTTTGAGATTCTTCAACTTTGACCTTTGTAAAGACAAAATTAATCTTACCCAGTTGATGGAAACACAATTTGGTAATGATTTTTATATTTTTATGATGGCTAGCTAAAACCCCAATTCTTGGGGTGTGATTATGGGTTGATTTAGCTGCTGGGTATTGTTAATTGAAAGTTTAAATGCTATTTAAAAGTGATTTCATTCAGTAATTGTGGCTTAATCTAAAGGGTTGCAGTTGCAAATGCAACTCTGCCTTCATGTTTTTTGCTTGCTCGAGAGAGAGGTTTTAAAACCAAGATTACTGATTTGATGGTCTGTGGGTATTGGGTTGTCTTGGGTTGAAGTCGAGAGAGTGAATCCTAAACCCTTTTCCACACATTCAGCTCGAGAGAGTGAATGGACGAAAGGGTAGGCTGTTCTTAATTGTTGCTTATTGGTGTTCGAGAGAAACCAATTTGATCCGGGATAAATTGTTGGAGAGAAAGTTTTTCCTCACTAAAGTCTACCCATTTTTCTACCTGAGCCCATAATCCAATAACATCCCAAGAACCCATCTCTTTACTTATTTTATTCGTGTTATTTGCTGTTTTAGTTGATAAGTACAATCAAAACCCCCCTGTTATTTGACACTTGTGTCACCCAAAACTTGAATCTTGCTTTTATTCGTAAATGTTTTTACCTATGATTGACTTGAACAAATTTATACTTGGCTCTTGAATCATAAGCACGTACCACTCCCTGTGGGATTCGACCCTAACTCACTTAGTTGGGTTATATTACTGACTAAAGATCGTTGACACTTAGTATTGGATGAAGTGTCTTGATACGTGAAATCACCAGGTACAAAAGCAGACTGTCCTTTATCTATTAAACTATCCATCACTCTCTGCATTCTGTTAGTCATCACTTTCGAAATGATTTTGTATACAATAATACAACAAGAGATAGGTGTATACTCTGTTATTTTTGAAGAGTGCTTCACTTTGGGAATCAGAGTTACTGTGGTACAGTTTATAGCTTTATGTAATTTCCCTGTTATGAAGAACTTTTGGACAGCCTCAATGATCTCTTCTCCTACTATTGCCCATGCCTTGAAAAAGTATGCATTAAAACCATCACACCATGGTGCTTTATTTTCATTTATCCCCTGCAAAGCCTGCACTATTTCCTCCTTTGACACAAGTGCTATTAGTTGAGCTTGTTGGCCTCTATCTAATCGAGGTCCATCTTTCATTGCTTGACAATTCACAGCTGGTAATTGAATTGCACAAGTTCTCAGTAGTTTTTTTTTTGTAGAAATCAAGTATCTTATCTTCTATATCATTAGTGGTTGTCACTATGTTCCCATTGGCATTGATTCAGCTAGTATTTCTGTTTTGAGCAATCCTGTTCCTTAAGCTATCATGAAAATAAGCTGTATTCCCATCTCCCAATTTCAACCATTGAACTCTAGACTTTTGTCTCATGATGCTTTCTTCTACCTTCAACCATTTCTCCAAATTCATTTTGGTCTCCCTTTCTGTTTCAATCATGCTTAAGGGTTCCCCTGGTTGTCTCATAGCTCTTTGGATATCATGTAATTGTTGCCTGAACATCTTTATTCTCATTTCCACTCCTTGAAACTCAATTTTGTTTAAGCACTTTAAACCTTGCTTCACTTTCTTTAATTTCTGCCACACCCTCATCATATTTTTTCCTCCTGCACTATCTAGCCATGCTGTCTGCACTGTCTCCTGGAATTTCATATGCTATGCTAGGTGATTTAAAAATCTGAATGGTCTGGATCTCAGCTCAACTTGTTGTACAAAGTTAATACTGAGTGGTGAGTGATTAGAACAACCAGGGTCCATATTATGCACCTCCATGTTAGGCATAGTCAGCATCCATCTTGCATTTACTAGAGCCCAATCTATTCTATTATATGTGTGCCCATTAGTCCAGGTGTATTCTCTGCCAGTGTGTTTTAAAATTGTCATACTTCTGTCCCTTAGAAACCCATCAAAATCTCTTATTTCTGCATCTTGTACAGGATCCCCCACCATTCTATCTTCCCCTCTATGAAAAGTATTATAATCTCCCATAGCAACCCAAGGTGTCTGTTGGTTATTATGAATACTCCTTAATTGCTCCCACAACTTTCTTCTATCAGCTACAGTATGTAAACCATAAACAACTGTGAAGCTAAAACTAATATTTATCCCTCTACAATCTACTTCTATATGAATATGTTGCTTAGACTGATCCACTAGATTGCATCTAATCACTTGAGGATCCCATAATATCCATATTCTGCCTTTACTACTAGATAGAGAGTTAGTTATACTTTCCCATCCAGGTGCAACTTTCTTCAGGATGTGACCTTCATGCTAGACTTTTATTTTATGTTCTAGAAGTGCTATAATACTAACTTTAGTAGTCTTTATAAGCATTGCAACTTCTTTCTGCTTATAGACTTTATTCAAACCTCTTACATTCCAAGTAATTAACTTCATTTATGAGGGGTGCTAGTACATTACTGTAACACCCCAGAAATTCTATGACTTAAGTTAGAGCCTCACTTTATGAATAATGACTTTAAAAAATAGTTAAAATTATGTTTCTAAACCTAAATTAATGCAATTGACTTGGTTTGGAAGAGTAAAAGTCTAAACGTCAAGAAACGACCACGACATCCGAAAACTAGAGAAGAATGTGTTCTAGTGTGTTCTTAGGTTTTGGGGCAGGTTTAGGAGTGTCGTATGATGGTATAATCTTGTAAAAAGGTTTAAATTAGGTAAATATATGTTTATAGGGTCAAAATGTTCAAATACGACACCCCGGGGCCATCCTAAGGGACCCTGAGGAGGACCCCAACCTTGGCCAAGCAAGCTGCCAAGGCAGCTTGCAAATTGCACTTGGAGGGAACAGCTCCACGTCGCGGACTAGCTTCCCCAAGGAGCAAAAGTTTAGTTCACGACGCGGTCGTGTCGCGGAGTCTACTGTCTTGAAATTTAATTCCAAATATCTTCAGGGAACAGTTCCGCGTCGCGGACTTGTTCCGTGATGAAAATGCAGAAATTCAGAAATCGATCTTTACTTCATTAAAGAGTCCAAGTAAGTGAGGGGTATTTTGGGAACTTTAGGGGACGTGTATATAATGATTTTTAAGTTAAATTACCCCACTTTTTATCACTTAAACACAAAACCCCCAAAGATCAAAACCTAAAGTTCCTCCTTCTCTCTACTCTCTCTTCTCAAGGACTCCATTGAAGAAGATTGGAGCTTCAAGAAGAAGACCAACTCTCCAAGGTTTCAACTCGGATTTTCGTGGTTAATTCGTAAATAAGGTATGGTTGCTTATCACTCTTGGGATTCCTTTCCCCAAGAGTCCCCTTCAAGATGAATTTCAAAACCTCCAATTTCTAGGTTTCAATCCAAAAACATGGATTTTCTTTCTAAAGTAAAATTGATGTTATAAACTGACTTTGATTGATGTTATACAAACAAATATGGATGAATTTATGTTGTATTGGTGGTTTCTTGAAGAATTCCCAATGAGATACATGTTTCTCCTTCTTTTCCTAATTCTAACCCTAGTTTGTGTTGGATATTGAATGAAGGCTATGAATTGAATGTGATGTTATGTAATTCATATTTGTATGATGATTCTACCCTAGGTTATGTATAATTTCTATGAAATTAGGGTTGAGTCTTTGAATGAAGCCTTGAAGGCTATGAAGGGAATATGTCAATTGCTTATATTGATGTTGATTATGCTATTATTTCATGAATTACATTGTATTATGTATTGGTTATGAATTGCTTGGTAATTGAAGTATGGATGTCCCAAGAAGGGCTAGAAGGTATGAAGGTTGGTTCTTCTTTGAACTCAAGTATGAAAGGTGAATTACTTAGATTGTAATGATACAATACCTAATGTGTTATTGTGGTGTTGATGACCTAGTTTCCTCATCCTTAACCCTCTACACTTGAAATTAGCTATGAAGTATGTATGTATATTATGGTATGATTGCTATATGATTGAAAGGTAGTTCTCATGATTATAGTGTAATGTAAAGTGAAAGGTTTACTCACTTGCTAAGTGTCTCTAAAGTGAAAGGATTGTTACTCACTTATGAACACATACGAGCTATTATGGTAAGATGTCTACATAAGTGTCTAGTAAAGGCTAATGTGAACTTATGTGATGACTAAAAATGATTACAAAAGGGAATTAGATGCTTAGCACCGAAAGGGCATGTAAATGAGATGGGGGTCTCACGGGTTATTGCAATATTTCCCTAATGTAAAAGTAAATGAAGGTATGAAAGCTGTGAACTCTTACTAAGACTTTCTTAAGGGTTTCTACATAGTGTAAGGGAGGGTATGGGACTTCTCTTGCACATTGCACTTGTCAGATCCTAAGAGATGGTTGTAGTAATGTTCTCTTATGATTATGATGATTATGGCTTATGTATGTTAAAGCTATGTTATGTATGATCATTATGAATATGGTAAGTTATGATGAAATACGATCTTATGAATGTATGCATGAAGTAGGTTGCTTAATGTGATACTTGGCTTTTGATAGGGTTATGGCCTCCTATCCTTTGCATTGCACTAGTATTGCTTGAGTTGTTTACATGTTGGGATGATAGTATGTTGGTTTGGCTTATGATGTTTACCTTATGTGCATAATGGGTTTTTACTTGACCAAAGCATGTCTTTAACTAAAATGTCCTTTTATGCATATTTTAATGGTTTTTATGCATAGTAGTCATACTTAGTACGTGTGTTGTACTAACCCATATTTTCTTCCCTTTTCCCAAACAATGTAGGTTCGGGCCTTTGACGAGATTCAAGGCTATTTCTCAAGATACTTGGATTTGCTCCTCCAAGTGTGTGAGTCCTCAAGTCCGAGGACAAGACCCCTATGTTCTAGCTTTTTTAGTCTTTTGCTTATATTGAAAGACATTGTTGTATTTTCCTATTCTAGACTTCCTATTGGTGTAAGGGCTAAGTCCCAATTTCTATACTCCTATGTCTAGATTGTATGTTGAGACAAAGTTAGTTTCTATTTTTCATATATGAAGGGAAGTTGAACTTCCAAAGTAAAAGTTTTAATTTTTCCGCTATTTTTCTATGATATATGCAATGATGAATGCTAAGGGCTTGTATAAGACCTGTTAGAGGATGAGTACGCCGGTAACGACTAAGGGGTGCTCCTAGGTCGTTACAATTACCTTTCCCAAGCTCCTTCCCTGCTCCTCCTAAACCTTTATCTTTATCAGCTGCATGTCTCGTATCATGGTCATGCAATGGATTAAACTCATTTGCTAGGGGAATTATAACCTTTTTATGCTTTGTCTTTGCCCTTTTGTTGTTGATTTCCCTCTTGCTTCCTCCCATTTTCCTCCAATGTCCTGTATTTGTAGCCCTCTGCTCACCTGCAAGTTTGCTGTATCTTCTTCTTACTGATTGATATCCTGCCTTGAGCTTATCACTTCAGCTAGCCCACTATTCGCAAGAGTGTTGTTGGATTCTGCTTGTAGCTCAGTTCTCTTTAGTTGCCACTCTGTCGTCCTCTTCACTGCCTTATCTTTTTGTTTATGTTCTTCCCCTTTCTCATGAAATTTGTGCCCAATGATCAAACACTTAGGACAATAAACCGGCACCCATTCATAAACCACATTCTGAGTGAATTCTCTACCATTTGGATCTTCCACTTTAATGTCTACTGGCAGTTTTTGAATGATATCCATTTCTATTAGAACTCTAGCATAGGAAACTCTTTCTATCTGCGTAATGCATTCATCCGCAAAAAGAGGAATTTCCAACCCACTACTAATTCTACTTAATGATTGTACGCCCCAGCAATTCAACGGGAGGTTTGGGAATTTCACCCATACTGGGATAGTTTGCATAATCTCCTTTCCTAGATCAAACTCCGACACCCATGTCTTAACTATGATCGGCTTATTCCCTAGCATATGAGGGCCTGAATATAACACTTTATCCCTATTCTCAAAACTACCAAATCTTACCAAAAAATAACCATCATTATGGTAGAATGCCTTGGGTTTTGCTATATAGTTCCACTGCGCCGCTATGTAACGTTCTATTGCAGGAATTGTTGGCTCAACTCCCACCACATAGAGGATTAAAACATGTTTCCATCTTAGCGTCTCCGCCTCTACCTCATCTTTGCATAGCTCGATAATTTTCTCCCCATTACGAACTGTGGGAGCTATATAATTCTGCTTCATTCCCTGTGTAGCCATACGGTTTCTCTAAAATAGGTTCGACCATTTTTTCAGTTCAGGCTCTTCCTCCTTCCCTTCTTGTCCTTCCTTTCCTAGGATTAGCTCCACCAACACCTTGCTTGTGCTCTGGGTACTCTCAATTTGTGGCGTAGGTTCCCATTCTCCATGTGTTTCCCCTCTTCTCCGATCTAGTCTTCGAGTTTGGTGATGTAATCAGAACTGGGGTTTTGCTTAATTTCGGCCACTGCTCAACTGGTTTCGTCCCCCTATTATGAATCTTCCCTGTACTTAGTGTGCTTCCATTCCCTGCGCTCGTATGTCCGCCAATGACCATCTTCTTCCGACCTCTCGCCATGGTAGGCGTACGTTAGCTCACCTAACGTGCACCGAGAGAGGAAATTCTTCGCTTTTGTCATGACCAAAAGTACACCCTAGACGTGATATGACGTATAAGACCTCAGAGGCCCTACACAAGTCACTTGACATACACCTACACAACATAATAGAGAAAAACAAGAAATCTTATAAGAAGTAAAGAGTTTGACATAAGTGGAAGTACAATAAAGTCTTGACAAGCCATCTATTACCTCAAAAGAGTGGTCAGGACGTAACCGGTACACCACATACAAAGTCTAAAACTTAAAATAGAAGGAAAGGAAATAGAAGTATCATGGTCCTCGAAACACGAGGACTCACAACTCTTGATCTTCGAATCTTCAATGAGATCAACAAGCACAAATAGAGGGAGATAAATCATCACGCCCTACATTAATGAAACAATGTAGGCACAAGTATGCATTAGTACATGAAATTTACTAAGCATGAGAGGAATGCAATAAAACATGAGATGTGATCATATAGGACATAATGGAAGACATGATATCCATGACCAAGCTAACATAGTAAAAACCTTTAAATAGAATCATAATCATAAACATGGCCAATGCATCTTGATATCATAATAGGAAGCTTCATAAAACATTTGAAAGCCACTTAGTTCATTTTTTGAGATATTTACTTTTAACCGACATAAACCATGTGAGCTATAACACGAAATCTAGTGTCTTGTTCCCACACTGAAAAGAGATGTCAATACTTTCCAAGGCAACAACCTTAAATTTCTAGCTTAGGTGGATCCACTAGCTATGTTACTAAAGACAACCTATGGGGGCATGTAGTTAGGGACAAGGAGATTGCTACTAGAGACCTGACCTCTACTAACAGGAGAGCCTCCATCTCAATATCCTCTGGGTGCTAAGTAAAAATCCCAACAGAATAGTCATAAACATAAAATCATCATCATCCATGGAAAAGCACAATCCTTCAACTAAGAGCATCCGCCACCACAATCACCTTATCAGGATGATAAATGACACTCATATCATAATCCTTCAACAATTCAAGCCATCTCATTTGGTGAAGATTCAAATTCTTATGAGTGAACATATATTTCAAACTCTTGTGATTGGTAATCATATCTACATGAACACCACACAAGTAATGTCTCCAAATCTTAAGAGCAAACACCACTGTCGCTAACTCCAAATCATGAGTCATATAATTCTTTTCATGCATTTTCAATTTCCTAGAAGCATAAGCGATGACTTTTCCATGTTGCCTCAAAACATAACCAAGATCTACTCGTGAAGCATCATAATAAACTACAAACCATCTGATCCTTCTGGTAGTGTCAAAATAGGGGCTGAGGTGAGTTTATCCTTCAAATGTTGGAAACTTTTCTCACAAGCTTCCAACCATAGGGAATTCACTTTCTTTTAAGTCAACATTGTCAAAGGCGAAGCAATAAAGGAAATTCCTTCCACAAACTTTCTATAATAATCGACCAAACCTAAGAAACTCTGTATATCTGAAGCAGACAAAGGTCTAAGACAATTCTTAACCACCTCAGTTTTCTTAGAATCGACTTGAATACCTTCACCGGAGACAATATGGCCAAGGAAAGCAACAGACCTCAACCAAAACTCACACTTTTTAAACTTAGCATACAACTCATGATCCTTGACAATTTTCAACACAATCCTCATATTCTCAACATGTTCATCCTCACTCTGTGAGTAAATCAAAATTTTATCGATAAACACAATCACAAACCCATTAAGGTATTAATTAAAAATCCTATTAATCAAATCCATAAACACTATTGGGTCATTAACCAAACCAAATGACATTACCAAAAACTCATAATGACCATACCGAGTTCGAAAAGCCGTCTTAGGAATGTCTGTCTCTTTCAACATCAATTGGTGATAACCCAATCAGAGGTCAATCTTAGAGAAATAACTTGCTCATTGGAGTTGATCAAACAAATAATCTATCCTTAGAATAGGATACTTATTTTTAATGGTATCCTTACTCAATTTCTGATAGTCCATACCCATTCAGAGAGAACTATCCTTCTTTTGAATACAAAACACCGGAGCACCCCATGGTGAGATACTCGGTCTAATAACGCCCTTATCCAACAAATACTTTAATTGGTCCTTAAACACCTTTAGTTCTGTTGTGGCCACACGGTAAGGTAGAATAGAGATAGGCTACGTATTTGGGAGAAGGTCAATACAAAAGTCTATTTCCCTTCTGGGAGGAATACCAGGAAGATCATCGAGAAACACTTCTGGAAAGTCAATTACAGTTGGAACTAATTCAAGAGTAGGGGTTTCATAATTTGTATCCCTAACCCGAACTAGATGATAAATGCAACCCTTGGAAATCATATTTCTAGATTTTAAGCAAGATATAAACTGACCCTTAAGAACATAATTTCCCCCTTCCCATGACATGATAGGTTCATTCAGAACCTTGAATGTGACCAATCGGGTCCTACAATCTATGGAAGCATAACATGCATGAAGCCAATCCATTCCAAGAATAACATCAAAATCTGATATATCAATCTCTGCAAGTGTAACACCTTAGATTTTGGAAAAGGAAAAAAATTCATGTTTTTGCTACTGCTTGTGTTCTATGGGTCCAGTCTACGGGTCGTAAAGGATTTTACGGACCGTAGAAGGCATCCGTAGAAAGTGGGATTGGGTTTTGAGAAAACTCAAGTTTCTGAAGTTGAGTCTACAATTGACCAGGTTAGTACCTAAAATGATCTACGAGTCGTAGATATGTCTCGTACGAAGGTCCTAGACTTAGTGAAATTTTGAAGGTCAAAGTTGAGTTCTAAGGTTGGGGTCTACGAACCGTAGAAATTTCTATGGGCTGTAGAAAGGTATCGTCAAAAGTTGGTCAAATTTAAGGCTTCTGTACTTTTCTATGGATGACCAATACAGTCTGTAGTAAGTCCTACAGATAGTAGGTCCAAACCATAGAAGGGTTTGACAGTTATTTTTAAGAGGTTTTTGGGTCTCCCCTAAGTGTTTAATGCCTACAATAAGTCGTTTTGATCCGAATTATAAACTCTATAAATACCCCTCAAGTCCTAAAACTACCCTTTACAAATCCTTTACCCAAATTCCCGATTTCCCTCCAAGTTCTTCCCCAAATTTCTCTCTCTAGCTAAGGAAGAATAAGCTAGGGTTTCAAGGTCAAGTCTCCAATTCACCATAGCTTTTAAGATTTGATCGTAAAGGTATGTTAGTATTCACCAATGGAGTCCTCTCTTCCATTGGGTCCCCAAAGATCCAAATTCTCCAAGTTAAATTTAATTGATCAAAGTTAGGATTTTCTCCAATCTTCATGGGTTCTTTTTAATTATGATTCAATTATCTATTTTCTATCTCCTAATACATTAATTGAAGTATTTACATGATTTTGAGTTGAATTCAAATGAACCCATGCATGATCCATGATTTTTGACTATGAACACATGATGAAACTTATGAACTATGAACTATGAACTATGAATTTATGAAGATATACATGTTTTTATGAGAATGATGTTTATGAATTAAGGATGCTTTTAGATGAAAGTATCAATGAAAATTGTGAAGGGTTTTCTCACATATTAATATGATCATGATTATGAAAAGATTTCTCACATAAAGATTCACAAGGTTTAAAGGTTTTCTCACCTAAGTTTAATCAAGATTTAAGGAGCTATCCTAAATAACTTTAGGTTGGATTGGTAACTTAATTTTGCCTTTCAATGGATTATAATATGAATAAGATTAATGACTATTCCATGGGATTTTACTTAGCAACGAGAGGCTATTGAGATGGAGGCTCTCCCGTTAGTAAAGGCCAAGTCTCTAATAGCAATCTCTTTGTTCCTACTACGTGCCCCCATATGATGTCTTATCTAGTGGATCCATGTAAGCTAGAAGTTTAAGGTTGTTGCCTTGGAAGGAAATGATATCTCTTTTTGGTGTGGGATAGACATCGGATTCCATGCTTTAGCTCACATGGTCTATGTCGGTTAATGGTAAACATCCCATAATAATGAACTAGGTTACTTTCGAGTACCACACTAAGGGTTTTAATATGTTACGATTGCATTGACCATGATTATTACTTGTGTTTTCTAACATCTTATATTATGCTTTAGCTTGGTCATTGCATGTCATGTAAGTTCTTTTTAGCATGATTTCATATCTTTTATTCATTGCTATCATACTTAGTACATTCCATGTCCTAATACATACTTGTACCTACATTGTCTCATAATATAGGGTCTGACGCTCCTACCGCGCACACTTGTGGCTAGTTGATCTCTGTTAACGATTATTGATTGGTGAATCCTCATGCTCTAAGGACTAAGACACTTTTATAACTTTTTCAGTTTTCAGACATTTTGTATGTGGTGTATGAGTTACGTCCCAACCACTTCTTGTGATATATTAGATGGCTTGATGAGACTATGTTAGACTTCCGCTTTGTTAAATTCTTTTATGATATGAGAATTGTTCTTTAGAAATCTTTATTTCAATCATCTTGTATTATTTATTCTAAGTGGCTTGTGTAAAGTCCTTTTTGTGGTTCTATACGCCATGCTACACCTAGGGTATACTTTGGGTCGTGACAAACTTGGTATTCAAAGCATAAGGTTCAGAAAGGTCCTAAGATGTCTCACAAGCCACATCAAGTAATGTCTTGTGTATGAGTTTGAAGCGCGCCACATTTATGAATAAGAGTCTATAAGATGTTTAGGAAATTATATTTTATCATCATTCTAAAGTCGTACGATAGAGTGTAACTCTATATGTCTCTCTCCTAATCCTTATTTGATGATTTTTAGGATATGGTCCCTTAAAGAGCTTATGTGAGAAGGAATGTGGGTAATGACAATAAGGAGCCCGATGTTCCTTAAGTTTCAGTTCATCCTTTGGTTGAGCAAGTGACTCATGCCAAATTCTAAACCGCTTTCCAAGTGTTGGCTCAATCTTTGATGACTCAAGCCAATAGAGAGGTCAATGCTCCCGTGAATCCAAATATAGGTACGGTGACATCAAGGATAAGGGACTTCAATAGGATGAATCGTTCAAAGTTTCATGGTTCCAATGGTGATAAGGATCCTCAAGAGTTCGTTGATGAGGTTCACAAGATAGTGGAAATTATAGGAGTGACTGCGGTTGAGAAGGTGGAGTTGGCCGCTTATCAACTAAAGGGTGTTGCTCAAGTTTGTCAACCAATGAAAGGAAGAAAGGGCGGTGATGTGGGTCCTCTTGATTGGAAAAATTTTAAGGTTGTATTTCTTGATAGGTTCTTTTCCCTTGTGATGAGGTATACAAAGGTGCTTGAGTTCGTTAACCTCATTAAAGGAACATGAGTGTTAAATAATATGCCTTGAAATTCACACAATTGTCCAATTATGCTCCTTCTAAGGTGTGTTTGAAAATGGTGGTTAAGGAATATCGTACCAATATGCTCATTCAAGAAATGGATATTTCCCATTTTACGACACATGCCCAAAAAATTGAAGAGGAAAAGCTTAAGGAAAGGTCTAGGGAGTCCACTAGGGCAAAGACTGGTGATGGTATTTTTTTACATTCAAGGTCCGATGGACATGGTTGCTCTAAATTCTGACAAAATATTTATGGTCAAGGTTTCTCTAATGCTTCAGCTCCAAAGTTCAACAAAGATAGGGTGTCTAAACCTAAGCCTCAAGGAGGAAATGATGGTGGATCTTCTTTGTCTACTTGTGCTAGGTGTGGAAAAAAGCACGATGGTAAATTCTCAACCGGTAGAAAGGCTTGCTTTAGTTATAGTAAGAGTGGTCACAAGATGAGGGATTGTCTGCCACTTGATATTAAGGGAAGAGATGGTAGGCAAGCTCCGCCTAGTGATTCAGGTTTGAGTTTCCCAAAGCAAAACAAATTATATACACTTTAAACTTGACATGATTAAGAGGGTTCTCCTGATATGGTTAGTGGTGTATTCAAAGTCTTTCATCTTGATGTTTATGCTTCGCTTGATTCCGGTGCTACTTTGTATTTTATGACGCCATATATGGCTATGCGATTTGATGTTTCTTTGAATGTGTTGATATACCCTTTTTCTGTCTCTACTCCTATTGGTGAATCTATTATTTCTAAGAGAGTCTATAGAAAGTGTCCCGTCTCCTTATCCCATAGAGTCACTCATATTGATCTCGTAGAACTTGATATGTTGGATTTTGACGTTATTTTTGGTATGGATTAGTGTTAGTCTTGTTATGTTTCTGTTGATTGTAGAATCTGAGTGGTTAAGTTACGGTTTCTTAATGAGCCCATCCTAGAGTGGAAAAGGGGAAATTCTATGCCTAAGGGTCAATTTGTTTCTTGTCTAAAAACTAGAAAATTGATTTCTAAGGGTTGCATATACCATCTTGTTCGAGTTAAGGATATGGATTACAAAACCGTTATTCTTGAGTCAGTCCCCATTGTAAATGAGTTTTGGAAAATGTTTCTTAATGATCTACCCGGTGTTCCTCCCAAAAGGGAAATAGACTTTGGTTTTGACCATCTCCCAGATATGCAACCTATCTCTATTCCTTCTTACTATATGGATCCGACAGAACTTAAGGAATTAAAGGAGAAGTTGAAAGACTTGTTGGATAAGGATTTCATCCGACTGAGTATCTCTCCATTGGGTGCTCCCATTTTTGCTCGTTCATAAGGATGGTTCACTTTGCATGTGTATTGGTTCCCGACAATTGAAAAAGGTTAGACCATTAAGAATAGGTATCCTCTTCCAAGGATTGATGATTTGTTTGATCAAGTCCAAGAAGCATGTTATTTCTCTAAGATTTACCTCTGATTAGGTTATCACTAATTGGGGGTGAAAGAGAGTGACATTTTGAAGACGGTTTCCAAACAAGGTATGGTCATTATATATTCTTGATAATGTCGTTTGTTTTGACCAATGCTCCAACCACATTCATGGATTTGATGAATAGAGTGTTTAGACAATATCTTGATATGTTTGTGGTAGAGTTTATCAATGATATCTTGAATTATTCTCAGAGTAAGGACGAGAATGCCGATCATTTGATGATTGTGTTGCGAATTCTTAAAGATCGTGAGTTATATGGTAAGTTCAATAAGTGCTAGTTTTGGTTGAGATCCATGATTTTTAACGTTTAAAGTACACCTCATCCGATTCTAGGTGTCAACGATTGTAAATCAATATAAAACCCAACTAAATGAGTTGGGGTCGAATCCCACAGGGAGTGGTGCATGTTTGGAATTCAATTAAGAAGTATGAATGCGGTCTAATCAGCCATAGGAGTAAACATTATCGGAAAGAGACATATTAAATTAAAGGGGTGACACGAATGTCAAATGTGTGTTTTGATTTGCAATTATCAACTACATAGCAGTCACAAACAATTTTATATAACAATAAGGAGATAGATTTTTGGGATGTGATCGATTATAGGAAAATTTGATATATGGGTAATTGAAACTACTAGTAAACAACTGAAAATCAATGAGTAGGCAAGACTATAAGGGAGATAGCTTTCTCTCGAACAACTACCCTGAATCAAGTGATTTCTTTCGAACATGAACAAGCACAACAATGAAGAACAACCCACACCTTAATACATCCATTCTTTCAGGCTAGATGGATGGCATTGGGTTTAGGATTCACTCTCTCGAGCTAAATCCAGATCAACCCAATACCCACAGATCATCAATCAATAATTTTAGTCCTAAAACCTCTCTCTCTCGCAAGCCAAGAACACAATTGTGGAGTTGCATTTGCAACTACAACTCATAAATTAAACCATAATTAAGGATAAAACTCACTTTTAAACTAGCAATTAGCAATACCCATAAACTAATTCAGCCCATAATCACACCCCAAGAATTGAGGTTTTAGCCAAACATCATAAAAAGGTAAAAACTATTACCAAATCGATTAGCCATCAACTGGGTAAGAGAGATTTAGTCTTTACAATGCTCAATTTGAAAAAAAATCTGAAACCCACTTCCAAAATCTCCAAATTAAATCTCTAAGGTTCTTCAAAAGCTAAGAAAAACTCCAGAGAAAACTTGTTCTAAACAATTTTAATGAAAAATAGATGTCCAAAGATGTAAAAGATGTAAAAGATACTAAACTAAATGTTCAAAATCTAATTTATACGAAAATAAGCTATGAATGCCCCTTTAGTGAAGTAAGTCGGGCTCATCGAACCACTCGGCGAGCCACCCTTTGACCTCTTCCATCGCCTTTTCGTCTTGGTATTCAACATCCTCAAGGCCTGTAATTTTGGGCGATCTATCTTGGCTTCGCGGAACTACTCGGCGTTCTGCCGACTGTTCCTTTTCGTCGCCGACTTGGTTCTTTCCTTTAGGGCTTGGCACACTGGAACTTTAGGCGGTCAAATAGCCAGTCGGCGATTCACCAAATGCCCTTTGCGATCACCAGGCTTGCCTTTCTTCATTTCTTCAGTTTGTTTTATTCCTTTTTGCATGTTAGTGTCCTTGCTTTGTTCCTCAATCCATGTACCTAAAAATCAAGGATTTGTCATCAGTTTATGCCACAAATTAAGCATTTGAGGACACTAAATCTATATAAATAAATCCCTATATGAGTCCAAATCTCGAACTCATCAACACCCCCAACTTAAACTTTTTCTTGTCCTCAAGTAAATATCAAGTTCTGCAGTTCAATAAGGATGTCTAAATAGTGCTACATAAGACTCAACATGAATGCACACAACAAGACTCAACTTACTTATGTAATGATCAATTGTGCACTCAAAGATTCAAATTTTGACTCACCATTATCAAAGATGCTCAAGTTCATAATACTTGCTTCAAATGCAAGTTCAAGCTCAATAAATGTACTCAAATGCACTCACAACAAAGATGATTCCATATTCACACACAATTTCTCAACAATTTATAGTTCCGAAATCACATACAACTCTCACACTTACAAAGATGAACACATGCATGACTTCACCCATAGGTTTGCCCTTATTTTCCAATCAACATTTGTTTCAGCTCACTCAAGATAAAAAAGGTCTTTTCAAGGCTTGTAATGGGGCTGAGTGAAAATGTATGGTCCTTTATGCTCAATGGCTGCTACCCTCATGAAATGTGGTCCAAATATCACTTTCTTTCTTTTCTTCGACATTTTGATCATGTTCATAATTCACCCCATTATTCACTTTCACATGGACTTCCAGAAACCCCATCTCTTTTGCAATTTTCATCACTTATATCACAACATTTTCATTTTTTTAATATATATGGAGGGGTTCCATGTTTTTCTAGACCGTTGCTCAAAGGGGAATTGTTCACACTTCTTGAATTACCTTCTCTTTTCACCATTCCTCTAACTTAGGCTTTTGGCCTAAGTTGGCTATTCAAACAAACCACACTTCATGAGAGTTATGGGTTAATGGATAAAGAGAGATCACAATTGTTCAAGTTTATTCCAAGAAACGGATAAGGCTCAAAGGGATTCAACAAGGTTCACGCATCTCACAAGGTTGGCCACAAAAGAGGTATATTGTCAAATTGTTTCACTCTTTAAAATTGTTGCCTAAGATCATTTCAAGTGCTTGCATCACTTAGTCAACCGGACCAACGGGGCAAATTCAAGGTGCCATCACACAATGTTCAAGGTAAGCTCATCACACAAGGCATTGACACCAATATCAAACGAGAATCATTCGAGCTAGTGTGCAATGTTCATCACAAGAGGCTTCTTTCGATAACCGGCTAGTCACAAAGAGATGCAAAAAGTTCACACATTGTCTATGCAACTTCATTTGGCCTCATTAGCCACGCATTCATTTTGTTCAATTAAGAGCACTATTCAAGTCATTGGTATTGATCATAACCGATACTGAAATTTGCATAAGAACATCCACAATCACACACAGAAGAGGTGGCACAAAATTTTCAAAATAGGTTAAAAACTATTCCATTCAAAACAAGGAGCCACAAGCTCAAATATCCACAAGATAAGATCAAAACCAATTAAAACACAAAACCCAATATTCATATACAAAATCAAATCACAAGAGGTAGGTATGGAAATACCTCACCCCACCCACAAAAAAAAAGGAGTTGTCCGCAAATGCAAGTAAGACAACTAGAATCAATAAAAATAACAAAGAGAGCCGTAAAGAATGATCCTGTCTAGTTAGTTGCTCCATCTGTCGGGGCATCAATGCCCAAGGTCACACTCTGATCTTGGGAATCAGTTCCCGAGGTAACAGCAACACTGGCTCCACTAGAGCCTATAATGGAAGTATCTGTCAGCGACGTCTGAATGACTGACTGAACTATCCTCTCCTCTAAATCAGGCAGGTCCTCATAGATAGTCGCCTCCTGAGCATCAAGCATCTCATTATTCGTCTCCCCCTCTGACTCAGTAGCAGCCACATCATCCATAAGCTCATCTCCGGTGGTAGCCGGAGGCATATTAGAACTAGATGGAACACCCGGAGCCTCAACTGACTCAAACAGTGAAGTGAAGTCTGTGGACTTCAGATAGTCCACATCCTTCCTCAAATCAGAAACCTCATCCTTCAAAGCCGTAACCTCAGAAGTAACCCCCTGTACTCTCTCACAAGTCTCTACTCTCACCGTGAGAGCACCAATCAATGTTCGGAGGGGTGTCAAAGCAGCTGAAATAGCCCACTCAATCATCCAAGGCACCTCAGCCTCTAGTAGGGAAGCCCGCACATAGGTAGAATGGGCTAGAGGCCCCATATTGAGGAGCATGGCCTAAGTGATCCTAGTAGGCTGGGAAGCAGCAGAACAACCTCAAGCCTGTGAAGGAGTGGTAGTGGGTGTACCTGAAGGCCCTAAGGCCGGAGTAGGCAAAGCTACCTCTGCAGGTATAGACCCAACATCAACCTCCGGGGATGTATCCACCAGAGCTGCTCTCCTCATATCCGCCTCATCCCGTGTGTACTTAGCTTCAATACGCTAGATGTCTATGGAGGATGTGGGTGTGACATGAATGTCACTCTTCTCGTCAAGAGGAACTTCAGCCTGCCGACATAGCTTTGTAATAAGAACTGGGAATGGCAGGGATGTTTGGCGCTGTTTGGCCCCCATGGCCATCTCCTGCTCTATAATCAGTCCCAAGTTGAGCCCCTTCTTGGCGATGATGGTTCCGAGACAGGTCATCTTTGGGTGGCGGAGGATAAACTCATTCTGTAAGGGCATGATAGAACTTCTGATGAACCTGAACCAATACCAGACTTCTATATTCAAGCCCTTCTTCTCGATTGAGGATCTGACCTCAATCCTCCTCGAGGTGGTGTCAGAAATGAGGGGAACAAGCCAACCCTCTATCCAGAGTCTGTGCTATAGTCATGCCCTCGTAATCATGCTCAAACCCTGTAGCTCTGTCAAGTGCCACATTGATATGATCGTTGCTGCATCCCACTGTCTTCCCCGAACTACCAGAGACTCTACCAGTCTTAAGGCACTGATCTTCTTCTTCCCCTGGGGTACTAAGTAACTGTATGCAGTGTAGAACTCTTGGACCCAGGTGGGAATGCATGGGACACGGGGCTTGGTGAATAAGTCAAACCTGTGGTATCGGAGTGTGTCCCACACAAGAGGGTACATGTCCACCACACCATCCGTGGACAATCTCTTCTTTTCAAGAATGGTCCTCAGTCTCTCGGACTTTAGATTGTTGAGTAGCCAGGGAAGAGGATCCTGAACTGGTGGTGCTGGAACCACCGTCTGTGCAGGAGTTGGCATTGTATCAGTAGCAGGAGAAGTAGACTCCGGGATCCTAGACGGATCTTGATGAACTCTGGCACGAATCTTAGCTCGCCAGGTCTAAAGTGGTTGGTCATCCTCAGGCTCGGAGAATGAGGCATGAGAATTAACAGAATCCCCATCACTGCCAGAGTTATGCTTCGGTCTCTTAGCGATGGGCGCTTTACCCTTGCCTCCCTTCGGAGGTGCTTTCTTGCCTTTTTTGGAGGAAGTAACAACTCCCCCATTGATTACGATGCCCCATGCTCATTTGCGGGGCGACATTCCACTTTCGTCCCAATTGGTCCTAGCCATATCTGCAAAACACATTGAAAAGAGTTAGAAAATTTCAAGAAAATATGCAGAATTCATGAAGTTGCAGATAAACTCGCCGAACCAATCAGCGAGTCGCCAAGTCACTTTGGCAAGCCAAATTGGGCTCGCCGAAAGGACTGGCAATTTTTTTTCTAGAAGCAAGGCAGGTCACCGATGTACAAGGCCGTTCGGCGAATCGCCGACATCACTCGATGAGCTCAGACTAGCCCGCCAAAATTAATAGTGTGTTTTAGCGATCAAAGGAACCTTTCGGTGAGTCACCGAGTGAACTCGGCGAGCTCATGCTTCCCGCTAAAAGTTATAGACTCTAACCAAGCCAAATCACGAAATTAAAGGTGATCAAAGGGGACATTGGCGAACTGCCGACCAGTTCGGCGAGCTCGACCCAGGTCGCCAAATTGCCAAACGTGCCAAATTTCAACCCCTATTCCCAAAATCAAGCCCACAGCCCCCGAAAACAAAATCAAACACACACATTATGTAGTTCACGCAAGACCCACAAGACCCATGCCTCCGGGTTACTCAGACTTCCCCTGCTTTGGCCAAAATTTGCCATTTGACGAATTTTGCTCTTAAGTATGATGTCAATCGCTCCATCATTGGGCAAAGTACGTCATTTAGCACAATTAAGGGTTACTTAGACATCACCCAACTTGACCCAACATAAATTTACCTCAACCCAATAATTTATGATCAATTTTGATGCACAACTAAAACTGCAAAACCAACACATCAAATACAATTCCAACATAGGCCCAACACACAACAACACAATTTTAGCAAATGCATTTGAGTTCAACCACTAATCAAGAGTTCGGGGTTCGAAAAACTAACCTTTAAGCCGAATTAAGAATTTGATATGCTAGGAGACAATGTAATCCAAATCTGAGCACGAGATCAACACACAAAAAGTGATAAAAATGGGAAAATATTGAAAATTGAGAGTTTGGGTGAGAGAGTACGAGGTTAGAAATAGGAGAATGCAAAAGATTTTGAAAATTTAAACTGTTTGTCCTTTTAATATCTTTCGGTTCGCATCCCTTTCAGCAATATTAGTTGAACACGCCGGACCTCTCAGCAATCGGCCAAGAGGTGACTTACCTTCCCGAGTTTTACAAGACCTCCAATCATTGGTGTCCAACCGACAGACAAAATTGGGCTCGTCGACCAGTTTGGCGAGTCACCGATTCATCCATTGGCCCACCAAATTTTACAGACTTCCACCTGATATTTTGTGAGTCCAATGGCGGTCCAAGTCAGGCTCACCGACTTCTTCGGCGAGTCGCCGATTGGACTCTTGGCTCGCCAACTGATACGCTCAAATTACACCTCCCTAAAGAAGTATAAGCGATCGTTATCAAGTAAAGAACCCAACTTGTAGGTTGGGGTCGATCCCACGAGGAAAATGGTTAAGACTTCACTTTAACAAACAATTATATTCAATTAGCCAAAGTACTTCCAGAAACAAGTAATAAAAAGGGGGGAATTTGTAAAACAAATTGTAAGAATTCAGTAAGTAATCAATAAACAAAAGTCAATTTCGGTTGTTATCAAGATGAGAAAATTAACTAGGGTATACGTGTTCACCACAAGCTCATAACGCAGTAATTCTAGTAATCGCAATCCTTTCCTAGTGTATTACATGCAAAGTGATAAGTTAGGTATCTCTAAATCCTTGAT
>NW_006238990.1:2006771-2009006 GCF_000226075.1 Solanum tuberosum | reverse complement strand
TTACTATTCATACTTTGTTAATCGCTCATGGTTCCCACAACCCTAGTTGTGGATTTAGTTACCCATAGTAGCAAGAACACAATTCATATTTTTAGATGAAGAAATCATGAACTTACGTAATGAGAAGAATAAACCCTGAAGCTCAACTAGAATTTCAAAGTCAAAATCTTCAAAACGAACTTAGGAAATCAAGAATTGCTAAAATTGCAAGTTAATCTCAAAAAATGAGGTTTACATGTCCTATATATAGAAAAACAAGTCCTAACTAAAAAGGAAACAAAATAAGGAAATAAAGTTTCTGGACGCGGTTGTCATTGATCAGACTGACCTACGGACCGTGGACTGACCTACTGTCCGTAGGTCTCTTCCGTGATCTGGAACTTAGGACATTTTCCTAACTTCAAAATCTTTAACTCTCAAAAGCATTTGACGGCTCAACAGGACGGACCATATCTCGTTCCACGGTCCGTGAATCGCGCTTCGTGATCTCACACTTAGTTTCTTCAAATCAGGTACTGGAACACCTCATCTGAATCATTTAATGAACTTGCAGTACGATCCGTAGACCGAACTACGGTTCGTCAATCCTAGTCGTGGTTCCACACTTCGTCAAGAATTCCCTGATTTCCTCTCCAAGATTTACCCATCATCTACGCCCTTCACCTACGGACCGTGAATGGACCTACGGTCCGTAGATCACCTCCGTGAATGCCCTGTTTCTGTATTTCTTTCAGCTGTCTCTATACTTCCGCGCCTGAACATCTTTCCTGCAAAACTTGATAAAAACACATAAAAACCAATACAAAAAGGGCCTAGACACACAAAACTTGTAAGTGAAATCGATTAGAATTACCGTAAACTCACGATATATCAACACCCTCAACTTAAATTCGTTGTTTGTCCTCAAGCGACGCACTACGACTCTAAACGACACTTGTATAGAAGCAAGCATTTCAAGCCCAAGCAATCACATGGCTCTTTACCCCTCTCATTTTTCGGGTGCACATTCGTTCTCTTGGACTCGATAAGCTAATTCATGTGGATCACACCATGACACAGATCGACCAATTGACACACAACATACACCTTCTCACTATCACCAAGGTACCAACTTTCCGACAATGTAACTAGTGCCCTTACTTCAAACGAAATCCCCTTTTTTCAAGAATGAATGACATTCATGGTACAAGGATTTATTCAACACTCACGCTCAAAAGTAATTTCAAATACAGTTAGTGCTCAATGTCATAAGCTTGCCCTTATTTTCACTGCTTAGACTCTCCAAAATAGACTCTAGGATCACTATAGGACTTTCTTGGCTTGTAACGTAGGCTCAGGGTCAGGTGTGGTACATTTGGGTACTGCTTAGTGACTTTCTTCCCTCCTTGACATTACACTAGGCTTTCAACCTCTTTTTGCCCTATTTTTGTCATCCTATCGTTTTACTTTCTTTCCCTTAATTTCCTTCAACCACGAATGTGACTTCAGACTTTGTAGCTCTTTTTACTTTTATTTTATTTTTCTTTTAGCTTTCAACAAGTCACATTTCCCTTTTTTTTTTCAACATCACTCTTTTTCATACCCATTTTTCTTTCAGTTTCCTCTTTCATAGCCACCCTCAACTTATGCATTTTCCATTAGTTGAGGTGCACAATACCCGATGTTAGGTCAAGGCCAAGATTGAAGTTACTTTGTACTTAGGCGTTTGACCTAAGTCAAAGGGCACATGTCCAAGGAGGGACCGGGGGCCAACATAGTTGATTATGGGAAAATGAGTTCAGGGTTTAGAAAGAAATGGTTTAATTTTAGGCTCAAAGTTTTTGGATCAAACGGAGCATTTATTTCATTTGGTTAGATCCTTCTTTTAGGCAATTTGCGGACTTTTCAGAACAATGGCCTATGATCACTTCCTAACCTCTAGATTGAATTGTCTTAGCAGGACTAGCCGAGCAAGTTCTAGTTTTGGCACAAAAACTGTTTGAACACTCAACGATTCTCACACACTCTTGGCACATAGTTTCATTATCAGATTATCATATTACCCAGTTCAAGTTTCAGCTTAAGTCATGCCATCAAGTTGGTCCATGATTATGTCATACTCAGAGCCGACATATTCAAATTATTGTAGTCTACAAATTCTAGCACACATCACAAAATCTGACAGGTATCATTTATCATAAGCCATCATGCTTCTTTCTTTTTCATGCTTCTACACATACAATCCTAACACATGCC
>NW_006238990.1:2005592-2006418 GCF_000226075.1 Solanum tuberosum | reverse complement strand
AGCACCCTCAGTAGTGCTCTCTATTGATCTCACCGCACCATTAGTGGTGCTCACAATGTCCCTCAAAACAGGTTGGACCTCTGCAACTGGGGCAGCGCTCGATGCCCCTGCAACTCTCTCACGCACCCTCTGCTGGCTTAACTCTTCATCAGAAATTGAAGCCCTCCTAGCCTCCTTCTCCTGCCTACGCTTTCTCTTTTGAGCTTTCTCCTCCTCAGTGCGATGAGAACAGTGCCGCTTGCCTTTGGCAAGTGTCGGTGCAAGCCTCTCCTCGGCGGTCCCACTAAATAGAGCATCTAGCACTGTCTCATCATCCAGTGCAGTAGGTGCAACCTGAGTCTCAACTGAAGGTGCGGCAAGAATGGCATCAACGTCAGCCCGAAGGCTGGCTAAGTCAGCCTGCAAAGCAGATAGATCTCTGGTCAGGGCTGATCGCTCGAGGACTCGCAACTCAAAGGCATCAAGACGCTTATTAACAGCCAGGACCTTTCGGTCCATCATCCCCTCCATCCTACGCTCCATTCTAGCCTCGGACTCGGCTATCGACTTTTGCATCCACGACTGGATGTGATGCAGTAGTGTGGCCATCTGAGCCTCTAACTTCTGTACTCTGGCCAATGGGACAACAGTAGCTCCTAACTGTTGTATGGATCGGGAAGAGCTAGGAGCCATACTAGCTACCTGAGATGAGGAGCCCGGGACAGTGTCGGTGTGGTCTGGGATAATGGGGTCACCGCCCTGTGCCTGCCCCACTGTGTCTGCAAGATAGGTACCCAAAGAAGGTACCTCAATCTGGGCTCTCTGCGAGGTGCTGCCACGTTTGCCT
>NW_006238990.1:2002992-2005528 GCF_000226075.1 Solanum tuberosum | reverse complement strand
TGAATGCCCTCTCGTGAATCTCTGCCAGCAGCATGCGGGCAAAGTCAATCTCCACTCCTGCTACCAATGCCGCAACCATGACCGCTCTGTCCCAAGTGACTTGATTGTCAGCTTTTGTAGGCGACACTCTGTTACGTACCAGCAGCCAGAAGAACTTGGCCACAAAATTTAATGTGGCCCTCCGGATGCCCAACCGTGGAGCAGTGAACCATTCCGCACGCTCACCATCTGCAGCAATGTACCTGGCCAACCATAGTAGAACAGCCTCTCGCTGCTCAGCGTTCCTCTGGAAAGCACCACTCCTCACAATGTCCCATCTGTAATCAAACTCTGCGGTGTTGACAGACCAAGAGTGACCCGTGGTGGGACCATAGAGAAAATGTCGGATCTTGGCAGGTGATATGTCCACCGAACAACCTCAAACCAACGTGGAAGTGAGAGGATCTTGAGCTAGGGGCTTTGACCGCTTGGAAATTGAACCGCGGAGAGTGGCAGCATAAGAAGCATAGAATTCCCGCACAATTTCCTCGCTATACATCCCTGGGTCTCGAGCCATCCAGTCACACTTGTGAAAGTTGAACAGCCGGTGAATGTCCGGAACAGCGTGCAAGCTCCCCGTGAGGACTCTGCGCTCCTCTGTAATTAGTCGGGCCATCTTCTGTTTGTCGTTTACCATCTTGGCATCCCGATAAATTTGCCATTGGCCTTTTGCGCACCACCTATTTAGCTCGCCGGTTACTGGAGTGGGGTCATCATTCCGTGGTGCAGGTATGGACTCCGAGCTAGTTGCCTCATCAGACGAGGCTGCTTGGTCATTCTCACCAGATCCTGTGGCTGATTTAGCACTGGACCCTACAACATCGGCAGACTCGGATCCTGAAGGATGGGCAGACTCGGAGCCTGAAGCTTGGGCAGACTCGGATCCGGACATAGACCCCTCTGAACTGGAAACATCCCCAGTTGGTGATTCGATCAGTGTGTGCTCCTCATCAGACTGGGAGACAGTGACTACGTCGGGAAGCACCTTCCGGGGGGTGCCTCTGGTGCCTCGAGGTGCAGTGCGAGAAGTCCTAGTGTTGAGAGGAACATATGCTGGATCTGTGTCGGTGTCTGTGTCCTCATCGATTAAACGGAAACTACGGGCAACAAATTTTAACTTTCCCCGTTTTGAGTAGGTGACCAGCTTCTTGGGTGCCATCGTACCTGCGGGAGCGATATTAGTGCCCAAGACTAACCATAAATATACTAAGAAAAAGTTGAGAACTATAAACGAACAGTAACAAAGTCCAAAAAAATATATAAAAAAATAATTTGTAGACAGAGGCTACAATGGTCATCCACGGATGGTACCTACGGTCCGTAGACTAATCTACGGTCTGTGGATCAGGGGGCCAACAATATAGGTCACAGATGGAAACCACGGATGTGCAGAACGGTCCGTAGTTCAAACTACGGACCGTAGTCCACATTCGTGGTTTCACACTTGGTGAAATTTTTCATGCGCATCCAGTCACAAACCTCATCTACGGTCCGTAGATGGATCGACGTTCCGTAGATGGGGTATCATGGATGCCATTTGTGCCAGGTTTCAACCATTCTTTACTTCTGAGCATACACATTTTGCCTTAATTTTCAACATTCAATTATGCTAATTCTTCATTCTTAAGATTTCGACTGATCATTTTACCAAACAATTTAGACTAGTGGTGGAACCCTAAGTCGAAACTAACATATAGATTTACGATCACATACAATAAAGCTACACAATCACTATCTATCGTTCCAAGGGCATTGTAATTTTCAAGTTTATCATGCAATTTCATCTAACAATTACCCAAGGTCAAGACCCAACTCCCGACTTTCTATATTCAATCTATGAATCGAGATTCAAAGTGAGGGGAAAGTCTATTACCTTACAAGCAATGAGGAGTGGGGTGATTGCGTGACGATACTAAGCTTAGCAAGACCAAGGAATCAACTCTTCGTTACTAACCAAACACTGGACCCTTTTTGTGGAATATGCAATGAGTTGTATTTGAAATGGAAGGGAATTTGGGAATTATGGAAGGGATGATCTTATGGGGGAGTTATGGAGTGAATTAGGGAGGTTATGGGATGATGGATACGGTTTTGGGAGTAACGGAGGGAAGTGGAATGGTTTAAACATGGGTTTTTTTTTAAATAAGGGGGTCTGGGTCGGGTCAGACAGCCTTAGGGTTTGGACTCACGAGACCCCGTCTACGGTCCGTGAGTCGATCTACGGTCCGTAGATCAGGACCATAGATCACTCTTACGCTTAGAAAAATTTAGAGGCTTACCTGGGATCTACGAAACCATTTACGGTCCGTTGATGAATCGACTGACCGTCGATGGGGTCCGTAGACCTCTGCACCAGACCATTTTCTGAAGAATTTTCATAGTGTACCTGCATATGTAGCAAACATTAGGCTATTCTTTTTACATTTTCTGGACACTTTTTAGACACGGTCCCTATTCTAATTCTAGCCAATACTAGTACAAAACTAAAACAACTATC
>NW_006238990.1:2002725-2002966 GCF_000226075.1 Solanum tuberosum | reverse complement strand
CAAAGAAGCAATTAAACAAAGAAAAAAAAATACTAAATGAAAAATGGAACCCTGTCGTTGGCTAGATGATACATCTTGGGTTGCCTCCCAAGCAGCGCTTGATTTAACGTCGCGGCACGATGCAAGTGTCTTGATTACTCAGACTTCATCAAGATGATAGGCCTGAACCACTTCTTGCAAGCTCTCAGCATTTCCCAAATAGACCTTGATCCTTTGCCCGTTCACCATGAACCTTGTTCCA
>NW_006238990.1:1997593-1997755 GCF_000226075.1 Solanum tuberosum | reverse complement strand
TGAGAGAGACAAAAACAAAAAGAAAAAGTAAAATTAGGAAATATTTGACTAATGTTCTATAATGTAGTTAAAATAAATCTAATAGCCAAAATCCCCGGCAGCGGCGCCAAATTTGATACGCTCAAATTACACCTCCCTAAAGAAGTATAAGCGATCGTTATC
>NW_006238990.1:1978092-1996568 GCF_000226075.1 Solanum tuberosum | reverse complement strand
AAAATATTTCAGCTTCCAACAATCAGCTTCTCTGAAGTAAACGACGGACTTGCTGTACGGACCGTAGATCGATCTATGGTCCGTTGCTCCCCTCCGTAGCTCCACACTTAGACTCTTCAAAAATCAGGTACTGGAACCCTCGCAGTATCAATCTACGGATCAACAGTATGGTCCGTAGATCAATATACGAACCGTCAATGGCCACCGTGGTTCCACACTTGGTCAGATTTTCCTGATTTGTCTTCCATACCTTGCCTACTGATCTACGATCATCACCTACGGACCGTCAATGGACCTACGGTCCGTAGATCACCTCCGTGAATGCCCTTTTTCTGCATTTCTTCCAGCTGTCTCTATACTTCCGCGCCTGAACATCTTTCCTGTAAAATATGATAAAAACACATAAAAACCAATACAAAAAGGGCCTAGACACACACAACTTGTAAGTGAAATGTGTTAGAAATACCGTAAACTCACGGTATATCACCAACCTGCACATTCTCAGACACATTCCACTTTTCAACCTGCACAATCAACAAATGTTATTCAAAAGCAAACTTAAAACATTAAAAACATGGGTTGCCTCCCAAGAAGCACCTTAGTTAACGTCGTGGTACGACGCAAGTACCCATTCAGGCTTCATTCTTGGGGTTTGCCATAGTATCACTAGGCAACCCCTCTTGTTGTCTTGGGTTTAGATGCGACGAAACTTGACCCATTTGGGCCTCCAGCTGCTTAATCGAGACAGAATGAGAAGTCACCATCTGGTTTAGAGTCAAAATATCCTCTTTCATTTCTTTCAAAACTTTATCGGACCCTTCAACTTTATTGAGAATGTGTGAAAGCATGTCTTCCAAGTGGCGTTAAGATCACGCCAATCTCTGTCACAATCTCTCCAGCCTTCATCTCTATTCCAACCTTGGTTTCCAACCGGTCTTGGGTAGTAAGCACGATAACCTCCTCCTTGGTTGGCTAGGAAGTTCACTTCCTCATTGTACAATGCTTCAAATTTGGCTTCAACTGGGTTTACACCACCAACACCCACAACATTAACACTCCTTGTGCCAGCACCCATGACATTTTTGGCTAAGATGTCCAGTTGGGTCATTATCTTTTCCATGTTTTGGTCTCTCTCTTGATCTTTTTCAATTTGTTCCTTTGTCATTTTATAAGTAAGAGGAGAGACTTGGTCTTTGCGAGTGTACCATGACCGGTTAATTTTGGTCATGTATTCAAGGAGTTGGGATGCTATTGCATAGGGCTGTTGCATTAAGCCACCCGGAGAAAGGTGATCAGTAACTCCTTTGTTCACCGAATCCAGGCTTTTATAGAAGTATTGCAACAGTACATTATCGGGCAATCCATGAATTGGGCATTGCAGCACCATCTTTTTAAACCTTAGCCAAGTCTCATGGATTAGCTCACCCTCCAAGCGTTTGAAGCTTTGGATGTTGTCCCAAAGAGTAATCATCTTCGAAGGGGGAAAGAATCGCACTTGGAATGCAGTAATAAGTTCATCTCACCAATTGATGGAATATCTTGGCAACTCAGCCAACCACTTGCTTGCCTCCCCATCCGAGAAAATGGGAACAACCTCAGATGGACCGATTCTTGAGATATGTTCTTAAAGGAAAATGGTCCACAGACATCAACAAAATTCCTAATATGCTAATGGGGATCCTCATCAGCCAAACCCCCAAACAAACCTTTCAATTGTAGGAGCTGAAGCATGGTGCTTATGATGTGAAACACAACATTTCCTTCAGCTGGAGGCAAACGAATGTCCCCAACACCACCCATTTGGACTGGGTCATTGACATCGTTGAGGTTAACAACATCATCTTGATGGCCCACTTGGCTACCATTACTTCCGTTAACCTCCTTTGTTTTAACAAGAAACACCAAACAAAAACTAAAAGTAAGTAGATTCAACTATGACTAAAAAGAACACAATTCAACTTCACCAAAAGAATTTCAAACAACACCACCAATTCAGGGTCCTCCTCCCTGACAACGGTGCCATTTTGTTTTTTAACGTTACAAGCACACCTCATCTGATTCTAGGTGTCAACGATCATAAATCATTAGAAAACCCAACTAAATGAGTTGGGGTCAAATGCCACAGGGAGAGGTACGTGTTTGGAATTTAATTAAGAAGTATGAATGCAGTCTAATCAGCCATAGGAATAAACATTATCAGAAAAAGACATATTAAATTAAAGGGGTGAAACGAATGTCAAATGGGTGTTTTGATTTGCAATTATCAACTACACAGCAATCACAAACAATTTTAAATAACAATAATGAGATAGATTTTTGGGATGTGATCGATTATAAGCAAATTCGATATATGGGTAATTGAAACTACTAGTAAACAACTGAAAATTAGTGAGTAGGCTAGACTATAAGGGAGATAGCTTTCTCTCGAACAACTACCCTGGATCAGGTGATTTCTTTCGAACATCAACAAGTAGTACAATGAATAACAACCCACACATTAATACATCCACTCTTTCGAGCTAGATGTGTGGGATTGGGTTTAGGATTCACTCTCTCGAGCTAAACCCGGATCAACCCAATACCACAAATCATCAAAAATTAATTTTAGTCCTAAAACCTCTTTCTCGAGCAAGCCAAGAACACAAAGGTAGAGTTGCATTTGCAACTACAACTCATAAATTAAACCACAATTAAGGATTAAACTCACTTTTAAACAACATTTAAACTAGAAATTAGCAATACCCATAAACTAATTCAGCCATAATCACATGATCACACCCCACGAATTGGGGTTTTAGCCAAACATCATAAAAAGGTAAAAACTATTACGAAATCGATTAGCCATCAACTGGGTAAGAGACATTTAGTCTTTACAATGCTCAGTTTGAATAAAATCTGAAACCCACTTCTAAAATCTCCAAATTGAATCTCTAAGGTTCTTCAAAAACTAAGAAAAACTCCAGAGAAAACTTGTTCTAAACTTTTTTAATGAAAAATAAATGTCCAAAGATGTAAAAGGTACTAAACTAAATGTTCAAAATCTAATTTATAGTCGCCAAAAATAAGGTACGAAAGCCCCTTTGGGGAAGTAAGTTGGGCTCGCCGAACCACTCGGTGAGCCGCCATTTGACCTCTTTCATCGCCTTTTCACCCTTGGCATTCAACTTCCTTAAGGCCTGTGATTTTGGGTGATTTATCTTGGCTTTGTGGAACTACTCGACGATCCGCCGACTGATCCTTTTCGTCACCGACGTGGTTGTTTCCTTCAGGGCTTGGCACATTGGAACTTTAGGCGGTTAGATATCCACTCGGCGATTTGCCAAATTCCCTTGGCGATAACCAGGCTTGCCTTTCTTCATTTCTTCAGTTTGTTTTTTTTCTTTTTGCATGTTAGTGTCCTTGCTTAGTTCCTCAATCCATGTACCTGGAAATCAAGGATTTGTCATCAGTTTATGGCACAAATTAAGCATTTAAGGACAATAAATCTATATAAATAAAGCTCTAAATGCGTCCCAATTTTGGACTCATCAACCTATGAATTTCTGTCACGACCCAGGGGTAACCCCTAGATGTAATATGGCGACAAGCCACTTAGCTTTCATAACATAAGATAATAGAAAATGGTGCGGAAATTTAAAACATTTTCCATTCAATCAAAATCTTTTATAAAAATGAGCGAAAATCTATTGCAATTTGTCTCAAACCATCTAAAACCAAAAATGTCTTTGGGACGCATCCCATACAATAGTTCTAAAGATAAATTGAAAGGAAACATAAGAACATGGTGAGTATTTGCTCGGATACTATAAGGGCTCACCAAAGCTTCAATCATTACTCTACTATGATCCTAGCCATGGAGATGGAAGTCAATATTGTCAGACCCTACATTTGATAAGAATGTAGGCAAGAGTATGCATTAGTACAAAATGTACTAAATATAATAGCTAGCATAACATCATCAAGATCATAACATAAGCATTAGCCAACATAAGACATAAGCCATAAGCATAAGAGATAACAACATAGTCATAAGCATAATCTATGCATCTATATCATCATAATGTAACATGAACACTTCTCAATTAACCTCAACTTAACCTTGTCTAGGACTTGGGTAATCCACCTCTAGTCATACATATCAAAGAAGACAACTCTAGCACCAATCCAAGCTAATAATACATCATACAAGCAATTTCTCATATTAAAGCATAATTACGATACTTCCTTGAAGTAACCTTGATTCATCTTAAACATGATTCTTTGATTAGGGACTTGTCCCTATTTAGCTCTTTAGATCTTGCTACTATTCATGGAAAAATACTTCTTTAATAGTCCAATACAAATATTACTCATGAATGGTTACGATTAACCAATTCAAGGATATCAAGGAAAAGCACCTCATTATGCTTGACCAAGCTATCATGGAAAGCACAATCTCATGCAAGTCCAAGCTACTCAAGGAAGGGTACGATGCAAGCATTTTAAAATGCTAGTTCAAGCTAACCTTAAGAAGGGTACGATTTCTCAATCCAAGGCTATCCATGAGATTTACTACTCAAGCTAACATGCATGGGCTTGTCTTACCAAGTCAAGCTTATTCATGAAGGGATACCATATCACTACTTGAAGCTATCTTAATTAACATTCTTTGATTAATTTTAGGTCAGTAAACCTTTCAACCTAGAATCATTCAATGTGAGAAAGCCTTTCACATTCGCGCATTCATACATTCACAAGGTAGATTATGTGGGTAAAGTTCTTCCACAACACTTCTATCTAATAGTCTACCATTATCATATAAGCTTGACTCTCAAAGCCTTAACATTCATAATTCATCATATTAGCTTTACTCTCAAATCCCTAGTAATAAACATTCATAACTACAAGCTTTACTCTCAAAGCATTACTTCTTACAATCATTACATATATCTATGATCTAAAGACATTCTAATCAAATGCTTCATTCTTAAGCAATTCTAATCTTATATCATCATATAGGCTCAAATACTTAAGCAATACTAATCATAATCCATCATGTATACTTGAATATAATTTAATTCATATCTATATGATTTAATCTCAAGCAATCTATTATACATATTATCAATCCTAGAAGATTATCTCTAAATCCTCATTTTCCCCTTTCAAGGCACAAAACCCACTTACTTCAATTTCATATTTCTAGAAATGGGTTAGGCATGGAGACGTGTAATTTCATCCTAAAATTATGATTTTCCATTAATTAAATCTTAAACAATCGTTATCCACTCAATTGGATCAACATTCATCATAACCCACAACATTGAAAAAACCCTAACTTGAATTGGAGAATTCTTCATCAAATTGAGGGAATTCTTGGGAACTCCATAGATGAAAGAAGTCCATGGATGAAGAGCTATCATACCTTGCTTACAAAGACATCAAAAGTTTGAAGATTGGAAGTCTTGATCTAGATTGAACCCTCTTGTTCTTCTTCATCATCATCATCATCATCATCATCTTCTTCTTCTTCTTTTAGAGAGAGAATATTTGGGAAAGAATTGGGTTTCTTTTGGGGTTTTGAAATAATGATTTAGGATCAATGAATTTAATGGTCTAAAGTACTTGTATAGGTGGTGTAAACTTGGGTAAAATGACACCACTTAATTCTAATTAAAACTGGAAAATACCCTTATGCCCCTAACTTAACCGCCTTAACTGCCTACTGGTCCCAACCACGAGACCACATCGATGGACCTTGGATGGACCTACGGTCCGTCTTGGTCGGGCGTGGTTCATGGTCAGAGGGTCTGAGAATTGGGCCTTCGACCTTCGACCCCCAACCACGGGCCATGGACCCATCCACAGTGAGGTCAGTTCTAGCCATGGTTACTGCCTTACATAGATTTCTATGGTGCCCATCCACGAGGCCCACCTATGGGGCTTGGGTCCAACCACGGGGAGTGGTTGGCCCTCGTGGGTGACACCTAAAAATTCTCAAATTTTGTAAGCTCCCCTCTTAAGGCTAAAAGGTGTTACAATATCTCCCCTTGGGATCATTCATCATTGAATGATGTTCTTGGCACTCCTTAAAGGTCATGACTCAAGACTAGAAACCTATCACACATGCAACTCATCTAAATGCACACAACTAAAGGAGGAACTTCATCTCCAAGCTAAACATGCTCAATGCATCACATGGAAGTAGGAACTACATCTAACAACCCAAAATGCATGAATTTCAACGTCTACTCATGTTTAAGAAGGAACTACCATCTCCAGACTAAATCATACTCAACACAATCTCATGGAGCTCATATGCAATTCAATCTCAAAAAGAATATATAAACATGTTCATCAACTCATCTCATGAAGTCTATAGGCAACTCTACTCAATGCATCACGACATGAGGAAAACAATTCACAAAAGTCATTTCTTTCAAGACATAAGCTTTTTCATGAACATGCATATAGAGAAATCATGGAAACACATAAAATACATATGACTTTCTAAACAAGGAGCTAAACATAAGGGACTCTCCCTCATAGGAAGAACTTTCATCTACTCCAAAGCCTTATGAGGGAACTAGGGGTGTCGGATCTCGAACACACTCTTTTCTACCTAGACATGGACAACTGGATACACCGATGCCACTCATTTGGCAAAGCTAACTTATAAGCAACCTTACTACATGTATCAAGATTTCTCATGGGCCTACAAAATGGGGACTAAGCTTCCCTCTCTTACCACACTCACTATACTCTTTTTGGGTGAGGTGTTTCAAGTAAGCCCAAGTCACAAACATTTGGATCACACAATGACCTTGCTATCTAAGCACACCATCTCCTCCTTGGGAGGAAGCCTCAACAAACTTTCTAAGCATCGTATCTAAGGTCGAATCAATACATTGCTTAACTTTCACATCTAACACATAAGATGATCTAGAACCATCTTAAACCATAATACTACCCTTGGTAAAGTCTTTTTAATCGAACAACATTACCTAAACCTCATAATGACCATGCCGGGTTCTAAAAGCCATTTTTGGGACATCATCATCTTTCACCCTCATTTGGTGCTAACCCGACCTAAGGTCAATCTTAACAAGGTAACTAACTCCTTGAAGTTGGTCAACACTTGAACCTTTCCCCCTCACCTTAACTAGGTGGTTCATGGAGCCTTCAAAGTCATATTCAAGACAAGAGATAACCCAAATTTATGACATAGACTTACCCCCTTCCACTCTCGAATAGGCTCATTCGAGAACTAAAACTTGACTACACTGGTTCTAAAATCACATAGAAGCATCATAGGAGTGCAACCAAACCATCACACAAATTACATCAAAATCTAACAAAGCATAAACATAAATTAAGAAGCTTTTAACATACTGGGATCCACATTTGTAGCACACTCATGGTCACCTCTAGCTGGAAGTGCATAAAACCGGTTTTGCTTAGGAGCATTCTCTCTTCCTTTAGCCTTTGCCTTAGGACAATTCCTCATTTTGTGACCACTTTCACCACAATTAAAACAACCCTCTATGCCGGCTAAACATCTACCCTCATGTCTCTTTCCACACCTAGCACAAAAGTAGGCCATAGGGATTCATTACTAATTCCTTGTGGTTTAGGGTTAGACACCGTATCTTCCTTATACCAGGAGCATTGGAATAACCTTGCCAGGAAGACTTTTGTCGATTCCTAGAATGACATCCATAGGAGAACTTATCATCATCCATTCTAGACCTCTTTTTCTTCTTAGATCTGCCTTTTAACTTTGACTCCTCAATTTGTTGGGAATGAATCATAAGATGAGCAATATCCATATCATGAACAAGCATAGCCGTACGACATTCTTTCACCACTAGATCAGACACTCCCGACACAAACTTACTCATCTTGGTCCTACGATCCGCCACAATAGAAGGAGCATACTTAGATAGTTGGGTTTACCTCAAGGCATATTACTTAACACTCATACTACCTTGCCTAAGGTTATTGAACTCAAGCACCTTATCCTCTCTCATCTCTAGAGGGAAGAACCTATCAAGAAAAGCAATTTTGAACCTTTCACATTCCATGGGACCCATCTCTACCATTCTTTCTTCTTTCCATTGGTTAAACCAAACTTGAGAAACCCCCTTAAGTTGGTAAGCGGCCAATTCCGCCTTCTCTACCGGAGTAACTCCCATAATATCTAACACCTTATGAACCTCATCAATAAACTCTTGAGGATCTTCCTCAATTTTTGACCCACAAAATTCTAGAGGGTTCATCCTTGTAAAGTCCCTCACTCTTGAAGCCACCGTACCCATATTTGGGTTCACGGGAGCTACCACCTCTCTATTGTCTTGGGCCATCACAACTTGAGCCAACACTTGGAAAGCTGATCTAAACTTCGCATTGGTTACATTCTCACCGAAAGGGTCGATCAGATCTTTTGGAGGAGCTTCTTGAGCCACCATGTCTTCCTCATTCCTTCTAGCATTGGCCCTTGTAGTAGTCATATCCTATAGACCATCGGGTAAGAATTAGGAGAAATACCTTATGGAGTTAAACTTATATGGCACGACTTAGAGAAATGAAGAAGTGAATTTCCTGATCATCTAATAACTTCCCATTCATAAATATGGCATGCTTCACACTTATGAATAGAACTCTACTAGACGTGGTTTTGAGACATCCTAGAACCATTATAAAAAGTTGTGCTCTAATTACCAAGTTTGTCATGACCCAGGGGTACCTACTAGAAGTAACATGGTGTACAAGACCCCGAAGGACCCCATACAAGCCACTTAGCTTTCATAACATAAGATAATAGAAAATAGTGTTGAAATTTAAAACATTTTCCATACAATCAAAGTCTTTTATAAAAATGGGCGAAGGTGTATTACACTTTGTCTCAAACCATCTAAAACCATAAATGTCTTTGGGACGCAGCCCATACAATAGTTCTATAGGTAAAATGAAAGAAAACATAAGAACATGATGACTATCTCCTCGGATACTTTGAGGACTCATCAAAGCACCAATACTTGCTCTACTATGATCCTAGCCACGGGGTTGGAAGTCAATATCGCCGGACCCTACATTTGATAAGAATGTAGGCAAGAGTATGCATTAGTACAAAATGTACTAAATATAATAGCTAGCATAACATCATCAAGATCATAACATAAGCATTAGTCAACATAAGACATAAGCCATAAGCATAAGAGATAACAACATAGTCATAAGCATAATCTATGCATCTAGATCATCATAATGTAATAGTGCTTCACACTTATGAATAGAACTCTACTAGACGTGGTTTTGAGACATCCTAGAACCATTATAAAAAGTTGTGCTCTAATTACCAAGTTTGTCATGACCCAGGGGTACCTACTAGAAGTAACATGGTGTACAAGACCCCGAAGGACCCCATACAAGCCACTTAGCTTTCATAACATAAGATAATAGAAAATAGTGTTGAAATTTAAAACATTTTCCATACAATCAAAGTCTTTTATAAAAATGGGCGAAGGTGTATTACACTTTGTCTCAAACCATCTAAAACCATAAATGTCTTTGGGACGCAGCCCATACAATAGTTCTATAGGTAAAATGAAAGAAAACATAAGAACATGATGACTATCTCCTCGGATACTTTGAGGACTCATCAAAGCACCAATACTTGCTCTACTATGATCCTAGCCACGGGGTTGGAAGTCAATATCGCCGGACCCTACATTTGATAAGAATGTAGGCAAGAGTATGCATTAGTACAAAATGTACTAAATATAATAGCTAGCATAACATCATCAAGATCATAACATAAGCATTAGTCAACATAAGACATAAGCCATAAGCATAAGAGATAACAACATAGTCATAAGCATAATCTATGCATCTAGATCATCATAATGTAATAGGAACACTTCTCAATTAACCTCAACTTAACCTTGTCTAGGACTTGGGTAATCCACCTCTAGTCATACATATCAAGGAAGACAACTCTAGCACCAATCCAAGCTAATCATACATCATACAAGCAATTTCTCATATTAAAGCATAATTACGATACTTTCTTGAAGTAACCTTGATTCATCTTAAACATGATTCTTTGATTAGGGACTTCTCTCTATTTAGCTCTTGCTACTATTCATGGAAAAATACTTCTTTACTAGTCTAATACAAATATTACTCATGAATGGTTACGATTAACCAATTCAAGGATATCAAGGAAAAGTACCTCATTATGCTTGACCAAGCTATCATGGAAATCACACTCTCATGCAAGTCCAAGCTACTCAAGAAAGGGTACTATTTCTCAATCCAAGCTACCAATGAAATGGTTTGGCCTTACCAGGTCATGCTATCATTCAAGCATTTTAAAATGCTAGTTCAAGCTAACCTTAAGAAGGGTACGATTTCTCAATCCAAGGCTATCCATGAGATTTACTACTCAAGCTAACATGCATGGTCTTGTCTTACCAAGTCAAGCTTATTCATGAAGGGATACCATATCACTACTTGAAGCTATCTTAATTAACATGCTTTGATTAATTTTAGGTCAGCAAACCTTTCAACCTAGAATCATTCAATGTGAGAAAACTTTTCACACTCATGCATTCACAAGGTAGATTATGTGGGTAGAGTTTTTCCACAACAATTCTATCTAATAGTCTACCATTATCATATAAGCTTCACTCTCAAAGCCTTAACATTCATAATTTATCATATTAGCTTTACTCTCAAATTCCTAGTAATCAACATTCATAACTACAATCCCTTACCCTCAAATCATTCCTTCTTACAATAATTACATATGCCTATGATCTCAAGACATTCTATTCACATGCTTCATTCTAAAACAATTCTAATCATATAGCATCATATAGGCTCAAAGCCTTAAGCAATACTAATCATAATCCATCATGTATACTTTAATCTAATTCAATTCATGTCTATATGCTTTACTATCAATCAATATATTATACATATCATCAATCCTAGAAGATTATCTCTAGATCCTCAATTTCCTCTTTCAAGGCACAAAACCCACTTACTTTAATTACATCTTTCTAGACACGGGTTAGGCATCGAGACATGTAATTTCATCTTAAAAACATGATTTAATACTAATTAAATCATAAACAGTCATTATCCACTCAATTGGATCAACATTCATCATAACCCACAATATTGAAGAAACCCTAACTTGAATTGGGGAATTCTTCATCAAATTGGGGGAATTCTAGGGAAATCCAAGGATGAAAGAAGTCCATGGATGTAGAGCTATCATACCTTGTTTAGAAAGACCTCAAAAGCTTGAAGATTGGAAGACTTGATCTATCTTCTTCTTCTTCTTCTTCTTCCTAGAGAGAGAATATTTGGGAGAGAATTGGGTTTCTTTTGGTGTTTTGAAATAATGACTTAGGATTAATGAATATAGGGGTCTAATGTACTTATATAAGTGGTCTAAACTTGGGTAAAATGACACCACTTAATTCTAATTAAAATCCGAAAAGACCCACCCTTATTCCCATAACTTAACCGTCTTAACTACCCACTGGTCCCAACCATGAGACCATATCGATGGACCGTGGATGGACCTACGGTCCATTCTGGTCGGGCGTGGTTCATGGTCAGAGGGTATGAGATTTGGGCCTTCGACCTACGACCCTCAACTATGGGCTGTGGGCCCATCCACGGGGAGTGGGTCCTAGCCGTGGTTACTGCCTTAGGCAGATTTCCATGGTGCCCATCCATGAGCCCCATCTACAAGGCGTGGATTCAACCATGGGGTGTGGTTGGCCCTCGTGGGTGATACCTTGTAATTCTCAAATTTGCTAAGCTCCCCTCTTAAGGCTACGGGGTGTTACACTTTCCTTGGTCACATTATTTCCGATAAGGGAATTGAGGTTGATCCCAAAAAGATGGAAGTGGTTAAGCATTGGCCTAGACCTCTATCCGTTCGGATATACAGATTTTCTTGGGTTTGGTAGGATATTATAGATGGTTTGTGGAAGGGTTTTATAACATCTCAGAATCTAGTATTCTAAGTTAGGGGCTAAGTGAGAGATTATGAGCCAAGGAAGTAAGCTTGGGCAACCTTCATGAGGACCCATACGGGTGGTCGTGAAAGGCACCACGAGTCGTGGTGCTGCCCATGGTAGCTTACAGTAGATAAAAAAGCAGTGCTCACCTCCCATGACCACCATGACTCCTCATGGTGGGAACCACGGGCTGTCGTGAGAGGCATGAAGGCTAGGCAGTGTGCTCCCAAGGGGCTACCTAAATGGAGATGCTCTCACGAGCCACTTGATGACTCGTGAAGGCCACTACGAACCGTGGAGAGGATTGTGAAGGGAGTGGAGTTTAAGGTGGCCAAGCCTAGCCACTGGTCAAGGACCACAGGCACCACTATGGGCCGTGAAGTCCTTGACGGGCCGTGGTGCCCCTCATAGATATGGTTCGATAGGATTTAGTTAGGGGCATATGGGTCTTTTCCAGTTTTAAATGAATTAATACTATGTCGTTTACCCAAGCCTAGGACTCTTATTTAAGTGATTTTAACCCCGAAACTCACCCATTCAAGTCATTATTTCTAAAACCCAAAAGAAATCCCAAGTTGTTCCACTCAAATATTTCTCTCTCTAGAACTTGAAGAAGAAGAAAGAGTTCAAGCTAGAATCAAGGTCAATCTCCATTCCTGAAGCATTTGTGGGATTTGAATCAAGGTATGATGGCTTTTCTTCCATGGAATCCTTTCATCCATGGAGTCCCCAAGATTCCCTAATTAAAAAGTAGAAATTCCCCAAATTGAGTTAGGGTTTTCTTCTAATGTTGTGGGTCTTGATCAATAATGACCCAAATGATTGGGTTAAGATTTTTTATGCTTGAATTGGTAGGATTACATGTTTCTAGGATGAATTTACATGTATCCATGCTTAACCATGTTTCTAAGTTGAAATTGATGTAAATGGGTTAGATGCCATGAAAGAAGAATTTATGGGTTTAGATGTATTCTTATAGGATTGATGAGATACATTAGAATTACTTTGACATTGAAGCATAAGTGATGATAATGATATGAATTGCTTTAAGAGTGAAGCATATATGATGATTATGAGATGTAGTGCTTTGAGAGTAAAGCTTATGTTATGAATTGTTGATTATTGATGTAATTGTTGTGTAAGGAATAGTTCCCACATGAATTGCTTAAGTATGAATGTGAAAGGCTTTCTCACATTGATTGATTCTAGGTTGAAAGAATTGCTCACCTAAGATGAATCTAGACTAAAGACTAAGAAATTGATGAGGCTAGAGGTGATTACCCTTGACCTCTAGATGAGAAGGATATGAGGGGATTCCCCATATTCCTTTGAGGAGAGTAAGAGGTGTCTACCCTTATTCCCTAAAGTGGACATGGAGGTGAGTACCCATGATCCTAAAGTATGTTGGGCATGGAGGCAAGTACCGATGATCCCTTATTGAAAGATGTGGAGGCGAGTACCTGTGTCTTATGATGAAAGATGTGGAGGCAAGTACCCGTGTCTTATGATTAAAGACATGGAGGCGAGTACCCATGATTCCTTAGAATATGACATGGAGGCGAGTACCCGTGTTATATGATGATGGACATGGAGGCGAGTACCCATGGCCATTTATGTAAGGCAAGAGGCGACTACCTATTAGCCTTTATAGGAAGGCAATGAGGTAATTCCCTATGTCTATAAAAGATAAGCTAAAGATGTTATGATAGGTTATGAGCTTGGATGATGGCCTAAGGTTGCTTTATATGATGAGTAAGACTAGCAGAGGATTACCCATGTCTTGGATAAGTATGCTTTGAAGTTACTTTAAGAAGTCTTCCATTATATTGAAATGATCTATTGTGTGCATTGATTATGCTTTTGACTTATATTGTCTAACTCTTATGTTTATGTTGATGTTTATGCAAGCTATCATATTTAGTACATTTTTGTATTAACGCATACTCTTGCCTACATTTCTTATCCAAATGTAGTATCCGGTGTTCCTGACTCTCATCCCCGTGGCTAGGATCTCTACTAGAGGCAAGGTTGAGGATTGGTGAGTTCTCATCTTGGGCCACCATTTCCTTATGTTCTTTTGATTTTAAATTTTGAACATTGTTGTATGGGTTGTGTCCCAAGAATCTTTGTATTAGATAGTTTAGAGACAATTAGATGAGACTTCCGCTTCGTTTTATAAAGACTTTGATGTTGTTGAAAAATATTTTAAATTTTACTGATTTTTCTGTTATCTTGACTATGAAAGCTAAGTGGCTTATATGAGGCCTTTCGGGGTCCTGTATGCCATCTTACGTCTAGGGTGTACCCCTGGGTCGTGACAGGTTTTATTCTATTGCCTCTCCATTGAACTTATTGACTCAACAAGAAGGTTAAGTTCTTATGGTTGGAAGCATGTGAAAAGAGTTTTCGAGAGTTGAAAGATGAGCTAACCTCCGCTCCGATGTTGACTTTACTGGAGGTTCCGATGGGTTTGTGGTGTATTGTGATGCTTGATGAGTCAGAGATTGGACTTATTTAGGGCTTTATTTATATAGATTTAGTTTCCTCAAATGCTTATTTTGTGCCAATAACCGATGAAAAACCCTTGATTTCCAGGTATATGGATTGAGGAACAAAGCAAGGACACTAATTTGCAAAAGGAACAACGTGAGCAGAAAGAATGAAGAAATGCAAGCCAGATGATCAACAAGTCCACTTGGCGAGTCGCCGAATGGCTATTTGACCACATAAAGTTCCAATGTGCCAAGCCCTGAAGGAAAGAACCAAGTTTGTGAGAGAATGGAGCAGTCGGCAGATTGCCGAGTGGTTCCGCGATGCAGTGTTGGATCGCCCAAAGTTACAGACCTTGAGGATGCTGAAAGCCAAGGCAGAAGGGCGATGAAAATGACCAAAGGGTGGATAGCCGAGTGGTTCGGCGAGCCTGACTTACATCGCCGAGTGACTCTTCGCAGCAAATTTTTGGCGACTATAAATACATTTTTGAACATTTAGTTTAGTATCAATTACTATTGAGAACAAATTTTTATTAAGTTTTTGAACTGTGAAATAAGTTTTCTCTAGTTTTTCATTAGCTTTGAAGAATTGAAGTTTTTTACTTTTGAGAAATTGGAAGTGGGTCTTTGAGATTCTTCAAATTGGACCATTGTAAAGACGATATCAATCTTACCTAGTTGATAGAAACTCAATTTGGTAAAGATTTTTATCTTTTTATAATGTCTAGCTAAATCCCCAATTCTTGGGGTGTGATTATGTGATTATGGGCTGATTTAGTTTATGGGTATTGCCAATTGTTAGTTTAAATGTTGTTTAGAAGTGAGTTCAATCATTAATTGTGGTTTAATTTAAAGAATTGTAGTTGCAAATGCAGTTCTACCCTTGTGTTTTTGGCTTGCTCGAGAGAGAGGTTTTAAAACTAAGATTATTGGATGATGGTCTGTGAGTATTGGGTTAACATGGGTTCATCTTGAGACAGTGAATCCTAAACTCAATTCCACACATTCAGCTCGAGAGAGTGAATGGACTAAGGTGTGGGTTGTTCTTATTTTGCATGCTCGTCGATGTTCGAGAGAAATCGACTTGATTCGGGGTAAATTGTTCGAGAGAAAGTTTACCTCCTCTATAGTCTAGCTTACTCAGTAATATCTAGATAATTTTTAATAGTTGCAATTACCCATTTGTCTACATTAGCCTTTAATCAAATCACATCCCAAGAACCCGTCTCATTATTGTATTTCGTATTGTTTGCCGCTGTTTGAAGCTGATAAGTTCAAACCAAAACCCCCTTATTTGACATTTGTGTCACCCCTTGATTTGAATAAAGTTTTTATTCGACAATTTCTATTCCTATGACTGATTTGATCATGTTCGTACTTCCGAATTGATTCTCAAACACGTACCGTTCCTTGTGGGATTCGACCCCAACTCATTTAGTTGGGTTTTCTACTGACTAGCGATCGTTGACACTTAGAATTGTATAAAGTGTCCTTGAAACGTTAATCAAAATGGAGCCACTGCCGGGGAGTGGTGTTGTTTGAGATTCTTTTGGTGAAGTTGAATTTTGTTCTTTTTAGTCATAGTTGAATCTACTTACTTTTAGTTTTTTATTTGTGTTACTTGTTAAAATAGAGGAATGAGTGTCAACGGAAGCAATGTTAGTCAGGTGGGCCACCAAGATGACATCAGCAACCTCAATGATGTCAATGAGCCGAATGTTAACGATCCTCATCTAATGGGTGGAATTGGTGTCATTCGCTTGCCTCCGGCTGAAGGGAACGATGTGTTCCATATTACAAGCACCATGTTACAGCTCTTACAATTGAAAGGGTTGTTTGGTGGGTTGGCTCATGAGGATCCCCATGAGCATATAAGAAACTTTGTTGATCTATGCGGGCCGTTCTCCTTCAAGAACATATCTCAAGAGTCGGTCCGGTTGAGGTTGTTCCCATTTTATCTAATGTGAGAAGCGTGAAAGTGGTTGGCTAAATTGCCAAGGGACTCCACCACTTCGTGGGGAGCTTGTGTAACAACTCGGAAAATATAGTAAAAACAAGCTAGAGTCTAATGGAAACTAATAGGTGACTTTAGAGTCTCACATGTTATTTTATAGTTGGAAACTTTTTTAAATGATGAAAAATGGCTTTTAGATTTAGTTTGGGGATTTTAGAAGTCAAACGTCAAGAAACGACTAAAACATCCGGAAAGTAGGCCTTTGAGCTAGTGTGTTCTAGAGTTTTGTCGTTGAAGTTTGGTGTGTTGTTTGAGGGCTAAATCTTGTAGAAATGTCCCTAGTACCTAGAACACCATGTTTAATGGTTAAACATCTGGGTACGACTCCCCAAAGACCCCTCGAGTGGTCCTTGGGGAGGACCCCAAAACAGTCCCCAAAACTGCCAAGATTGAGGTGATCTACGGTTGCAATCCACGGCCAGTAGATTGATCTACGGCTCGTGGATAGGCTCCGTAAGTCAAGACTTAGTATTGGGCGCCTTAGATCCATTTTCCAAGTCTCTGAACCAAACGACGACATTCCAGTACGGCCCGTAGGCCCATCCACGATCCGTGGATGGGCAATCGTAGGTGCTGCCAACTTTTGGAGTGTTAGTTTTAAGTTGGTGATTTAGAGTTTAGTTGGTTGATTGATTAAGGGATTAGGGGGTTGGTTAGTTAGTTAGTTAATCACCCATTTAAGCTAAAAATACCCTAAACTAACTCATGGAATCGTTTGGGACCAAGACCCCCAAAACAGTTCACTAAGACAGTTTTGAGGTGACCTACGGATGGCCATTGACGGCCAGTAGGTTGGTTGACGCCCCGTAGGTCAATAACGTAGGTCCATACTTAGTTTTTTTAGAGGCCTGCAGCATTTAAACTCCAAGACACAAACCACGAGACCAAAACACGGACAGTAGATCAATCTACGGTCCGTGGATGGCCAAACGTAGATGCTGCCAGTTTTTCAGTTTTCCTTTTAAGTTAGAAGTTAGGGGTTGGGTTAGTTATTAATTAGGGGTTAATGTAGGTCGGTTAATAGGTTATCTAACCACCTATATATGCTTAAACAAAACCTAAACTAATCATTCTAACTCACCCAACTAAAGACCCCATAACTCTATCCAAAAATCATCTCTCTAGAAGTAAAGAAGAAGAGGAAGAAGAAAAGAGAAGAGGGCAGCTTCTTGGTCGAGATTTCACCATGTATTCAAGCTTGGATTAGGGAAGTGATTCAAGGTATGTAAGTTTCTTCATCCATGGGTTCTTCCACCCATGGAGCCCCCATAGATTTCCCCCAATTGTGAACTCAAAAGACCCAATTCTAGCTAGGGTTAGGGTTACATTGTGGGTAGGGCTTGGGTGTGATTCCAATGGAGTGGATATCACCCAATATTGATTGAATTGTATTTGTTTAGTGATATTATGATGATTTCATGTTATTTCAATGGTAAACCCTAGTTTAATTTGATTAATGTGATATTGTGGGTTGATGCCATTAGAGGCAAGGTTGAAGGTCCTTATGTGATCTTCCTATTTCAATGTATTGAATACTAATTGATCTTAGTTAGGATCATCTAATCATGAATTGAACTAGACTCTATGATGTTGTAACGACCCGAGAGCACCCCCTAGCTGTTACCGGCGTATTCGACCTCTCGGAGGTCTTATACAAGCCCTTACCATTTGTCATAGCATTTATCATAGAAAAATAGCGGAAAATTTAAAACTTTTTCATAATATAACACAAGACATAAAAGTCATCTCATTAAACCTTTAATACAAAAATTGGAGTAATACGTCTCAAGGTAGCCATCTTAAAACATGACTACAACACAAGAGGGACATAGCCCTTACAATACAAAAGAAACTACTATCTAGTACATAGAACTTAAGGAAACTCTTTAACATAAAGGTCCTTGAATCTTTAAGGACACACCCGAACTTGGGAATAGTAAGCCAAGCTCA
>NW_006238990.1:1966865-1975738 GCF_000226075.1 Solanum tuberosum | reverse complement strand
AATATACCAACAATTCAACATGAATAAGTATAGATAATCATAGGAAACATCAATACAATCTAATCTAAACATAATTTCACCAATAGAGATCATATTCACAAAGATCCACATCATAGGCCAATTTTTGAGAATTTGGGGATCATGGGTTCTTCAAGAATTCCTTTGAAAAATTATCTTAAAAACCTTAATTCCACATTAATTCATCAATAGAATGATTTAGAAAATCGTTTGACAAGGAACCCATGTTTAGATTGAAAATTGAGAATTTTTGTCTTTGAATCACTTTTGAAAATCTTTGATAGAACTCCTTGAATGAGAGGTTATTCAAGAATCAAGAGTTACCATACCTTAATTATTGAAGACCCATGAAATTGAAGAATAAATCAGTTGAAAACCCATCTTCTAGCTAGAGTTTCATCAAGGTCTTCCATGGAGTTTTTGAGAGAATTTATTTAGAGAGGGAAGGGTCAATTTGAAGAATGAGGTCTAATTTTAGGTTTTGGGGTTTTAACCAACTTAAAATATCCTAAAATAGGTAGCATAACTGTTTTATAATAATTCCCCCAAAGTACCCCAAACTACCCCTCACTTAGTTGGACCTTTTAAACAAGTCAAACTTGAGTTTTATTTTCGTAGATTTCGTCGGGAAACAAGTTCGCGACGCGGAGGTGTTCCCACAAGTTTTCTGGAAATTAAAATTCGAGACAGTAGAGTCCATGACATGTCCGCAACGCGGACCAAACATTTGGCCCTTGGTGGAGCTTGTCCGCGACGCGGACATGCTTCCTCCAAGCACAACTTCAAGCTGCCTTGGCAGCTTGCTTGGCCAAGGTTGGGGTCTTTCTCGGGGACCCTTAGGGTGACCCCCGGGGCGTCGTATAAAATTTTTTTTACCCTAAAACATTTATTAAGACACTAGGGTCACCTCGACTGATTTTAGACTCCAAACAACACATAAAAGCATGAACAACATACTAGAACACACAAACACGTAAAAGACTAGTTTCCGAACGTCTTGGTCGTCCCTTGACGTTTGACTTCCAAAATCTTTAAAACTAACTTAAAAGGCTATTCTTCATTATTTTAAAAAGTTATTAATGCATAAAACCCATGTGAGGCTCTACTTTATCCTACTTTATTTTGAGGGTCGTTACAAATGTATGATTGGTTTTTGCTTGTAAAGTGAGAATTGAACCATTATGATCAATTATGGTTAGAATCACTTAGTAATGATGAATGTGATTAAGAATACCTTAAAACTAGCTATGAATGGTGATGATAAGAAGTAAAACTTGAATGTAAGGCTTGAAGTAATGAATCCTAGATGGTAGGAAGTGATAGAATCACTTAGGTAATGATGTTATCCTTGTCTAATGAAGAATTATATACATAAGGCTAAATATGAATACGAACTTAACATGAAGAACTTCTCACATAGTAATGGTTCTAGGGTTGAAGGACTTCTCCTAACTAATTGAACCTAAGGTTAGAAAGCCTTTATACCTAGGTCATGGATGGTGATAATTGCTCACACATGGTCTAAAAGAGGTATTAGCATGGGTTGGTGGTCAAGAACACCTTTCCATTAACTTGAGTCAAAGTAGAGACTCAATGATTATCTTGTGGGATTTTATGCCTAGCACCGAGAGGATATTGAAATGAGAATGGAGGTTCCCACCTAGATGAGTTTGGGCTTTCATGGAGGTTCCCACATAGTTAGTTTGGGCTTCCCACAAGGGATCTCTCACCTAGAAGAGTATTGATTTCCCCAAGTGTGTCTCATGAGAAGGAAACCTCACCTAGTGGAGTTTGAGTTTCTAGTAGCAATCTCTATATCCCTTAACTATATGCCCCATAGGTCCCGTAGGAAGTTAGCTGGTGGATCCGACTAAGCTAACAAACCGGTTCCACCTTGGCAAGTGGACCAACCCTTGATAGTGTGGGTAACACCATAAGAGATCATATGTTCTCATTTCGGTTATGGATATATCCCAATGAAGCAAGATTATTAATGAACTAAGATTGTGCTAACTGTAGCATCTCCTAGAGTTCAAACCTCATGGACTAAGACTATGCATAATGTAGCATCTCCTAGAGTCCAATGCAAGTAATGGTCTAAGATTATGCTTGAAGGAGCATCTCCTAGAGACCCAACTTAATGAACCAAGATGTAACTAAGGTGGTATCTCCTAGGGTTAAACTTAATGAACCAAGATGTACTTAATGTAGTATATCCTAGGGTTCTAAGTAATGAGGGACTAAGACAAGTTAGTAAAGTACCTCATAATGTCAATAGTATAAAGGGACTTAGATATGCCTAAGTAAGGCCTCATAGAGTCCATAATGATAAATGAACTTAGACATGCTAAAAGAAGTATCTCATAGGGTTCAACCTTATAATGAACTAAGATCATGCTTTAAGTAGCATCTCCAAGGGTTCAAGTCTAGTGAACTTAGATTATGCTTTGCATAGCATTTCCTAGGGTTCCAATATGATGAACTAGATGTACCTAGGATAGTATCTCTTAGAGTTCACAACAAGAAGGAACTAGATAGACTTAGTAAAGTGTCATTCTAGAGTTCCTATACTTGGACAAGAAGGGCTAGTCTCTAATTAAGGAACATGAGTTTGATGACCTAAAGGAGTACTTAGTATGAGTAGTATTATGGGATGCTACTCATGCCTTGCACAAGTATGACTAAAGGTTACCTTATAAGTGTTGTCTTACATGAGATATGCTTGATAGATAGTTGCTATAGATGTCTTCTAAGATGTGGTTGACTAGAGATGATAGCACCCTTGTCTACTTGAAGTGAGTCAATATTGATACCAAATGAGGGTGGATATGACTAGGATGACTTCAAGGTAATTCTTAGTGTGAAGGGTATTATGGGATGCCCTTTATGCATTGCACAAGTGTGTCTTGAGGTTACCTAGAAGTGTGGTACCCTTGTGGTAGAAAGACTTAAGAGTTGACTATACACTTAGACTATGAGGGTAAAGATGACCAAGAGTCTATTTTGCTTATTATGTCTTATCTCCTATGGCCATTATTATACCTTATGTTGACTTGTATGTTTATGATGCTTATGTTGGAGACCATGTAATAACTATAATGATTATGTTATGACTTGTTATTATCTCTTATGCTTATGTCTTATGTTGACTAACCATTTGAGATGCTCTTATGATGTGTTCTAACTTTCATACTTAGTACCTTTTGTACTAACGCATATTTCCTACATTCTAAACAAATGTAGGGTCTTGGAGATTGAGTTCGTTTGAAGGCTAGGTTCCAAGGGTTTAGAAGAGTTGAAGATCTTGGTGAGTCCTCATAGCTTCGAGGACGAAACCCACTTACCTTTATGTCTTTATTATTCATGTCGAAACTATTGTATGGGCTGTGTCCCAAGATTTTATTCTATAAAGTTGTAATAGATGGTTTGAGACAAAGTCTAGAAAGTCTTCCGTTTGCTTTAATGAGAAAATGACTTCGATTGTAAAAGTTTTAAATTCTTCCGTATTTTCTATTTATCTTATGTTAAGAATGTGCTAAGGGCTCGTATGCGACCCCTTTGGGGTCAACTATGCCATGTTACGACTAGGGGATGCTTTCGGGTCATGACAGCTTGTCACCGCATTTCAAGTGCGATTTTCCCTCCTTCGAAGATGATGACACTTAGGGACAACATCCAAAGCTGCAAGCATTTAGAGGGTGAGCCAATTCATGAGACTTGGCTAAGATTTAAGAAGTTGGTGCTGCAATGCCAAACTCATGGTTTGTCAGACAACGTTTTGCTGCAATATTTTTACCGAAGCCTTAATTCGGTGAACAAAGGCATAGCTGACCAACTTTCTCCGGGAGGTTTGATGCAACAATGTTACATTTTAGCAACCCAGCTTTTGGATGGTATGACCAAAATTAACCAGGCATGGTACACCCGTGAAGATCAGGTCTCCCCTCTTACTTTTAAATTGACCAAGGAGCAGCTTGAGAAAGACCAAGAGAGGGACCAAAACATGGAAAAGATGATGACCCAACTAGACATTTTGGCAAAAAATGTCATGGGTTCTGGTGCTAGAAGTGTTAATGCTATGGGTATGGGGTGTAAACCCCGATGAGGCCATATTTGAAGCATTGTACAATGAGGAAGTGAACTTCCTAGCCAACCAAGGAGGAGGTTATCGTGCTAACTACCCAAGGCAGGGTGGTAACCAAGATAGAGACTGGAGGGATCAGAATCCCACTTGGAAGGAAAGAGAAGGAGAGGTATGTTCCTCCTCACGAGGGTCAAAAGCCCAAAGATTCTGAGGGTGGCTGATCTGAGGATATGCTCTCTCGTATTCTCAACAAGGTTGAAGGGTCTGATAAAAATTTGAAGGAAGATGTATCGAACCTTAACCAGACGGTGACTTCTCATTTAAACCCGAGACAACAAAGGAGGTTGCCTAGTGATACTATGGCAAACCCCAAGAATGAAGTTTGAATGAGGACTTGCGTCATGCCACGACGGTAACTAAGGTGTTGCTTGGGAGGCAACCCAAGTTTCTATTGCTTTATTTTTGTTTTTGGAATAATAGTGTATTCATTATGCGGGTGAAAATGTGGAATGTGTTGGAAAAGTGGTGGTAAATGAGCAAATGTCCAGTTGGCAACTCGTCGAAGAGGTCGGTGAGCCCGACTTGGACCGCCGTTGGACTCAAGAAATTATGAAATTGGAGTCTGTAAAACTTGGCGGGCCCATGGACAAGTCGGCGAATCGTCGAACGGGTCGGCAATCTCGACTTTGTCCGCCATTTGGAACCCCACATTAACTAGAGGTCTTTAAAACTCGGTGAGGTAAGTACCCACTCGGTGTGTCGCCAAGTGGTTCGGTGAAGAAAATTAGTCGCCGAAAGGGCGAGAACATGACGGTTTTTAAAACACCAAAAGTTTAAAAGTTCAAACTCTTTCACATTCCCTCACTTTTTAACTTCACAAGATCACATTCACACTATATTTCCCATATTTTTTGTTATTAACGCTTCCTAGTCGTCGATCTTGTGTTTGGAGTTGGAAATCTTTGCCGCATAGCATTTCAAATCGTATATCCGACATTTAAGGTTGTTTTTCCGAACCCCAAAACTTGTAATTAGTGGTCAAACTCATTTGCAATCATTTTTTTCTTAATGATGTGTGCAAGGCCTCTCTGAATTTGTATATGTGTGCTTGTTTGCTGGTTTTAAATTCAATATCGTGCCTAAATTGCCTTAGTTGTTGATTTCCCAAAATTTGTGCCTTAAAATTGATCATAAATTATTGGGTTGTGTTTAATTGTTGTTGGGTCTAGTCAGGTGAAGTCTGAGTAACCCAAATTTGTGCTAAATAACGTGCTTTGCCCAATGATGGAGCAGTTGACGTCATTCTTAATGGCTAAAGCCATCAAATGGACAATTTTGGCCAAACCGAGAGAAGTCTGAGTTCCCCGGTGGCATGGGTCTTATGGGTCTGAGACTAATTGAATAAGTGTATGCTTTGATTTTGTTTTCAGGGGCTGTTGGGTTGATTTTGGATGTTGGGGTTGAAAGTAGGCACGTTGGGCTATTTGGTGAGCTAGGTCAAGCTCGCCGATCCACTCGGCTGTTCGTCGAATCCCCCTTGATCGCCTTTAATTTCATGCAATTGTTAAGTTTGGGTGCTATAATTTTCGGCGAGAAGCTTGAGTTCCCCGAGTGCACTTGGTGACTCACCGAATGTGTTCGTTGATCGCCCTTTCTGCATCCCCAAGCCCTAAAATACACTCTAACTTTCGGCGGGTTTGTCTGTGCTCAATGAATGGTGTCGGCGATTCGCCGAAAGGGACTTCCCATCGCCGACTGCCCATTTTTCAAAAATTTTTTGAAGCCAATCCTTTCGATAAGCCCTATCTAGCTCACCAAAGTGATTCAGCGACTCACCGAATGGTTCGGCGAGTCTGTCTGCAACATGATTTCTGTGATTTTTCTTGAAATGTTTCTAACTTTCTATGATGTTTTTGCAGATATGGCTAGAACCAACTTAGACATGCCGCCCCGCAAAAGAGCACAGGGAATAGTCATCAACGAGGGGGCAGCTACCCCTTCTAAAAAGGAAATGAAGGAACCTCCAAAGAGAGAAAAAGGCAAAGGCAAGAAGCCTGTATCCGAGGTTCCATAGCACCACTCCGGCAGTAAGGGAGAATCGTTGGACTCCCAGGCTGCATTCTTTGAGCCGGATGATGACCAGCCTCTACAGTTTCGGCAAGCAGAAATTTGTGCTAAGTCTCACCCAGATTCATCAAGAGTTCCAGAGGCAACCCCTCCTACAGCTGCTACAGTGCTAACTCTAGCACCGACTGTGGCTCTAGTGCCACCAGTACAGGGTCCTCTTCCCCGGCTACTTAACAGATTAAAAGTCGAGGGACTGAGGACGATTCTGTAAGAGAAGTTATTGTCGACATAGGGCATAGAGGGCAAGTACCCTCTATTATTGGACACACTCTGGTGGCATATATTCGATATCTTCACCGGGCCCAGAGGCCCATATATCCCCACCTGGGTACATGAGTTCTATTCTTCTTACGGTGATCTAGTTCCTCAGGGGAAGAAGAAGGCCAGTGCCTTCAGACCGATGAAATCTTTCATGGTCCGAGGAAAAGAAGTTGGGTGTAACAGCGATAACATAAATGATGTCTTTGAAAGAGGTACAGGTTCGAGCATGAATATAAGGGCCTGCCGAAATCTAAGTCCTTCGATGACCTAAAGGGATGGCTTGCTCCCCTTATTTCTAATACCACCCTGAGGTGGATTGATGTGGTAGTCCAGATAGAGAAGAAGGACTTGAATGTAGCTACACGGTACTGGTTCGAATTCATCAACTGCTCTATCATGCCTTCACATAATGAGTCCATCCTGCATCATGCAAAGACAGCCTATCTAGGTCAATCATAGCAAAGAAGTGGCTCAACTTGGGATTGATTATTGAGCAGGAGATGGCCATGAGGGCCAAACAGCACCATACATCCCTTCCCTTTCCGTTCTTTATTACAAAGTTATGCCGGCGTGCCAGAGTTTCTCATGATGAGAAGAGGGATATTGAGGTCACTCTCACATCCTCCACAAACATTCGGTGTATAGAGGTCGAGTACACCCGGGAGGAGGCAGGCAGGAGGAGAGCAGCTCCGGTGGATGCATCCCCAGAGGTGGATGTTGGTTCTATACTTATAGAGGCATCTTTGCCTACTCCAGCCCCCGAACCTTCACGTACTTCCACTTTCTCCCAAACTCCTGGTGCTTCTACTGCTTCCCAGCCCCCCAGAACTACTTAGGCCATGATCCTGAAGATGGGGCACTTAGTCCATTCTGTGGATATGAGGGCTACCCAGTTGGAGGCTGAGGTACCTTGGATGATTAAGAGATCCATCCTTGCTACATTGACACCCCTCCATACTTCTATTGATGATCTCACGATGAGAGTCACGACTTGTGAGAGTCAGCAGGGTTTTTTCTGAGTTGACGAATTTGAAAGCCGAGGTTGCAGATTTGAGGAAGGATGTGGACTACTTGAAGTTAACAGACTTTTCTTCACTATTAGAGGCAGCTGATGATGTGATGCCTCGGCTTCTTCTAAGATCTCCGGTCACCACCAGAGACGTGCCGATGGATGATGTGGCAGCTGATGACTCGGAGGTAGAGACCGACGAGGAGCAGATAGAGGTGCCAGAGGAGACCCTCTATGGAGACCTGTCTGACCTTGAGGAGACGATAGTACAGTCGGTGATTCAGACATCATTGACAGAGACATCCATGGCAGGCCTTAGAGGCAGCTGATGATGTGATGCCTCGGCTTATTCTAAGATCTCCGGTCACCACCAGAGACGTGCCGATGGATGATGTGGCAGCTGATGAGTCAGAGGTAGAGACCGATGAGGAGCAGATAGAGGTGCCAGATGAGACCCTCTATGGAGACCTGTCTGACCTTGAGGAGACGATTGTACAATCGGTGATTCAGACATCATTGACAGAGACGTCCATGGCAGGCCTTAGTGGATCGAGTGCTATTGATGCTTCACCGGGCACTGATACCCCGACAGATGGAATGGTTGTGTAGACAAGACTTTTCTTTACCTCCCTTTCTGTCAGTTTTATTGACTTTTTAGTTTTTATTGCATTTGAGGACAACTACTTTTGTTTGTGGTGGGGTGAGGTATTTCCATACCTACCTCTTGTGATTATTTTTTTGTATATATTATTGGGCTTTGGTGGTTAAATTTTGTTTTTGTATTGTGTTGTGGATGTTTGAGCTTATGGCTCCTTGTTTTAAATGTAGATGGATTTTGGACCCATCTGGAAAAAAATTGCCACCTCTTGATTGTGTTTAATTATGGTTGTTCCTGTGCAAATTTAAGTATCGGTTATGATCAATACTGATGTAACACCCCTCAAAATGAAGTAGGATAAAGTAGAGCTCACATGGGTTTTATGCATTAATAACTTGTTAAAATAATGAAGAATAGCCTTTTTAGTCAGTTTAAAGAGTTTGGAAGTCAAACGTCAAGGGACGACCAAGACGTTCGGAAACTAGTCTTTTACGTGTTGGTGTGTTCTAGTATGTTGTTCATGTTTTTATGTGTTGTTTGGAATCTAAAATTAGTGGAGGTGACCCTAGTGTCTTAATAAATGTTTTTAGGGTCAAAACGTTCAGATACGACACCCCGGGGGCCACCCTAAGGGTCCCCGAGGAGGACCCTAACCTTGGCCAAGCAAGCTGCCAAGGCAGCTTGAAGTTGTGCTTGGAGAGAGCATGTCCCGTCGCGGACTAGCTCCACCAAGGGCCAAATGTTTGGTCCGCATCGCGGACGTGTCGTGGACTCTT
>NW_006238990.1:1962196-1966196 GCF_000226075.1 Solanum tuberosum | reverse complement strand
ACAATTAAGTACTAAGTATGGAAACCATGCAAAAACATGCTAAAAAGGACATTTGGTTGAAAGTCATGCCTTATGCCATTTTAGTAAAACTTCATGAACATTGACATATTAGGCATATTATAGAACATAACCAACATATAAGACATTAACCACATTATAGACATACTCAACACTTTCACCAAGTAACTCATTTCATCATCCAAGGACCCTTATCTAAAATTACCCTAAGACACACTTGAGTGAGACATGAAGTGGCCGCCCATACAACCTCTTCATACACACCTAAGTGTTCCTCAAGGCTACTATAGACAAGAACCATCACGCTTCAAGGTAACATACTAAGTAACTCACTTCATTAACATAAGCTATTCATTCAACAAATCATTTAGACAATAAGTCAACACTCTTCTTTAAAGTCATTTAGGACACGTTCATGCATTTAGGGGATTTCACACTTTAGTCATATAGACTTAGGGAACTCACTTTAGCACCTTCAAAGCCTACTCGTGCCATGTGTAGATAGCATCCCATACTACTACCTACACGTTGTAGAACCTATCAAGTAACTAGAGTTCACACTAAGGGTATCAATTTTTACATTTAAAGATCCGAGTATCAAGAACGCTCATAGCACAAATTTCCAAGAGATTCAATAACAAGGCTCGCCTAATATGTACATCATGTCTTCGCACCAAGCACAAACAAGTATCAAGAAGGGTCGATGCCCTGTATCAAGAAGGGTCAAAGCACAATAATCAAGAGAACCAAGAACCATATTAAAAATGGCTTCCTAGTTCGTACTTAAAATGGACAACTTCCATTTTTAAGACGGACTAAAAATCCAGAGTCAAAATGGCAAATGATCCGAATCAAGAGGCATGCCAATAGTGGCAAAGTCACAGCCACAAGAAGGACAAGGTCCCAATAAGAGTGCCAAGGGATTGAACAATCTGTACAAGTGGGCAAGTTACACAAGCGTCTTTAACGTCTTAAAGGATACCAACACGACAATGCAAAGTGACAAGAGGTAACCAAGGTACCAAGATCAACTTTCAAATATTCCAGAAGTTAAAAGAGTGCAAGTACAAGTTTATACATAAATCTCAGTACTTTAACAAAGAAACAGTCTACACAACTTTGCGAGTTCAGACTGTAGACCAACCAACGTTTCAAGGTCCTCAACTTGTTCACGAGTATATACAACCTTAAAAATACAATTACATAACTTCTTTAACTTCTATTAGCTCAGTAATGTTGACGTAAAATAGGATCATCATCACAAGTAAGCCTAGCATGTACAAATACAACTATGCTCCCAAAACAGTGGATCTATCCAGCCTGGTACCTCAAGTCGCAAGTTAAACTTGAAAAGGAAAACGGCAAAACTAGACTTTATAACCTTTATGAAATATGTAACTACATCTCTTAAGGTTGCAAACAAATAAGAATTACCAAAAAATACATTTTGTACAAAAAGATATATTCAAAACACGAACAGCTGATCATACAGGATTTCAATATCCGAAATCTGGGCAGAACTTCCCCTATGTTGCGTCGCATATTTCGTTTCCATAACAATTAAATTAGAGTTTTACATAAACATAAGAGTTGTAGGTATACGAGTTAGCTTTCCAAAGAATATTTATTCATTTTAAATGAAGTTATAGAGAACGAGATATGCATAAATTACTAAACACTACCCAACTCAGAAACAGATTTCATCACTTACATGTGAAAGGAATGTCATTGCAAATCGATTTATATTCAACATAGCTTTTCGTTTATCAAGAAGAGCACCTAAGTCTGCCAAGTCAAGAGATGACATTCAACAATATAAGGCACTTCACATAAGTGTTAAGAGAGAACATACTTTCAATCACAACACCCTTGCATTTACAACATAATTACCTTTACTTTATTAGATTCCGATTCAACTCCTTCACATCACATTCACAACACAATATCATGGTGATACTCAATTATTCATATAATGCCTTTAAGACCATGATCATAATACATTCAATAAGTAAACACCTCCACCATAAGTGGATCACACATCAATCTATCACAATCCTAAATCAACTTTACATTAACAATGAAGTTAGGTCAACTTACCATTCTCCAAAGCCATAATCACCTATACTAAATTCTACCACAATTCACCAAAATATAGGTGTAGATAACAATATAAACCAATAAAACAATTCAATCTAAACATAATTCAATAATCATCATGAAGATTAATTCACAAAATGCCCATTCAAGGCTATGAACCCAATTACTCAATTCACTAACAATTCCACACAACTAGATACAGTTAATGGCATAAATCAACAGCCCACAACAATCTAAACATAAATTTACTATCATCAAATCAAAATCAATATACCCGCTTTATGGTGAAATTTAGGAAACTTGGAAAGACATGGGTTCATGGAATTTTCTTTCTTAAAAACCATCAACAAACATCAATAATAACATAAATAATCTTTAAAAATCATTTAGTGCAAGAACCCATGCTTATAATCGAAATTTGGGTTTTTGTGTTTTTGGAAGAACTTTGAAATCATTTGGATTGAGCTCCTTGAAAGGAAGAATAATCAAGGATAAAGGATCCCCATACCTTTACCTTCATGAATCCCACGAATTTTGAGAAGAAAACACTTGAAACCTTCAACCCTAGCTTGATTTTGGACCTTGACCTTTAATGGAGTTCTAGAGAGAACTTTTAGGAGAGAAGGGTTTTGTTTTTGAGAAATATGAAGAATTAATTCTAAAATACCATTTTAAATGTTTTAATACCTTTTAAAAAAAATACCTTAACCATGCATCTTGACCACACGAAATACCACCAACACTCAAGACGATCACAAACGAGCACACGTTAGGCTCCAGTTACTCTAGTTTATTTTTAGGGTCGTTACATATTGTTTAGCTTAGCTTGTATAGTTGAATGTTGTTATTATCATTGTTATTGTATTGTTAATTGTTGGAATATGAGGATGATGAAGATAGCCATGGAAAGAGGGTAAGTTGACCTAACTTGATGAATATTGTATAAGTGGCATGGAATTGAGTATTGTTCCTTATGGCCTTGGAAAGGTGGTAAGATAGCTTGATCTCTTAATATTGCTATAATTGCTTCTTAGGTTGGATCCACCTTAAGTGGAAGTGTTGCTTGTTGCTTTTGAATTATGATTATGGCCATGAAGGGCATTATATGAGTATTGTTGTATTATTGTGTTCATATATATAAACGAGGCTATATGGGCATTATATGAGTATTGTTGTGTTATTATATATAAATGACGCTCTATGTAAAGTTCTATATGAAGCTATATGTAAAGTTTTATATGAAGTTATATGTGAAACTATGATGTGAATGAGTTTATGTGATCTTGAGGTGATCCTATGTAAAGTGGATAGCATTGTGATTTAAAGTATGATTTCTCATGATGTATATATGTGATGATGTTGGATTATGAAGTGTCCTCAAATGATAATGTTGTGACTTGATTAGTAGACTAAAGTGTCTCTTCTTGTTACTTAAAGTCTTTAATGCATGAATGTGTGAAGTGGGCTAGAACTAAGAAATGATGCCTTTCTATAAATGCTAAAAGAGGAATTCTAGGCCCACACTTGAATCGGCAGAACTAAGAAATGGTGCCCTTTCATAAGTCTAGCTTTCCTAAGTAAATGTATAACCTTGAAGGATGGGCCTTAGGGTGATGTTCCCTTCTTGAGTGAAATGATAGACTTAGAGATGGATGGAGCCGAAACGGCATGAGAATCCTTATATAAGAAAGTTAAAGAGCTATCCTTATGAACCTTGATTGGCCATGACTAAGAAATGGGGCCTTTCTTGGGAAGAGGTACTATGAGTTGGTTGAACTAGAAAAGGAACCCTCTCTAGTACATATGTGATTGAATACTCTATGGAAACCAAGGCTAAGCACAGAGTGGATGTGGCTAGGATGGTGGCCTAGTTGAACATGAGATT
>NW_006238990.1:1930538-1961547 GCF_000226075.1 Solanum tuberosum | reverse complement strand
TCTAGTATTGTGTTTAAGTCTTGTATGGGCTTAGTCCCATTGTTGTATTCAAGTATTAGATGGTTTTGAGACATCATGTATAAAGTCTAGAAAGTCTTCCGCTTGCTATTTTTAATGAAATGTCTTCTTTGTAAGGAAAGTTTTTAAATTCTTAGTGACTTTTATGATCTATGCGATGAATGAATGCTAAGGCTTGTATGAGACCTCCGAGAGGTCGAATACGCATGTAACAACTTGGGGGTGCTCTCGGGTCGTTACAACTGATGACTTGAATAGTGCTCTTAATTGAAAAAAAATGAATGTGTGGCTACGATGAGGCCAAATGAAGTTGCATAGATAATATGTGAACTCTTTGCATCTCGTTGTGACTAGCCGGTTATCGAATGGAGTCTCTTGTGATGAACAATGCACACTAGCAAAAGTGTGGAGTCTTGTTTGATATTGATGTCAATGCCTTGTATGATGAGCTTACCGTGAACATTGTGTGATGACACCTAGAATTTACCCCGTTGGTCCGATTGACTAAGTGATGCAAGCTCTTGAAATGCTCTTAGGCAACAATTTTGAACAGTGAAGCAATTTGACAATATACCTCTTTTGTGGCCAACTTTGTGAGTGTGTGAACTTTGCTTAAACACCTTTTGAGCCTTACCCTTTTCTTGGAAGAAACTTGAAGCAATTGTAACCCCCTCTTTATCCATTCACCCATAATCCTCATGAAGTGTGGTTTGTTTGAATAGCCAACTTAGGCCAAAAGCCTAAGGTTGGGGGTGTGGTGAAACGAAAAGGTAAATCAAGAAGTGCAAAGAAGTCCCCCTTTATCCTTGTTCTTTTCGAAAAAGATGGAACCCCTCCATACAAAAGAAAAAGAAAAAGAAAAAGAATGAAAAAGTTAAGAAATAAAGTTGAGAAAGTTACAAAAGAAATGGGGTGTCCGATATTCCATGAGAAGTGAATAATGGGGTGAATTTTGAGCATGAGTGAGCTGAAACGAATGTTAGTTGGAAAATAAGGGCAAACCTATGGGTGAAGTCATGCATGTGTTCATCTTTGTGAGTGCGAGAATTGTATGTGATTCCAAAACTTTAAATTGTTGAAGAATAGTGTGTGAATATGGAATCATTCTTTGTGTGAGGGCATTTGAGTACCTTTGTTGAGCTTGAACTTGCATTTGAAGCAAATATTGTGAACTTTAGAATCTTTGGTAATGTGAGTCACAACTTGAATCTTTGAGTGCACAATTGATCCTTGCATGAGTAAGTTGAGTCTTTTTTTGTGCATTCATGATTGAGTATTTTGTAGCACTGTTTGAGACATCCTTTTTAAATTGCTGAACTTGATTTACTTGAGGACAAACAAAAGTTTAAGTTCGGGTGTTGATGAGTCCGAGATTTGGACTCATTTAGGGCTTTATTTATATAGATTTAGTGTCCTCAAATGTTTATTTTGTGCTAATAACTGATGTAAAAACCTTGATCTCCAGGTATATGGATTGAGGAACAAAGCAAGGACACTAATTTGCAAAAAGGAACAAAGCAAGCTCAAAGAATGAAGAAATGCATGTCTGGTGATCGCCAAGTCCACTTGGCGAGTCGCCAAATGGCTATTTGACTGCCTAAAGTTCCAGTGTGCCAAATCGTGAATGAAAGAACCAAGTTGGCGAGAGAACGGAGCAGTCGGTGGATCACCGAGTGGTTCCGTGATGCAGTGTTAGATCGCCCAAAGTTACAGACCTTGAGGATGCTGAAGGCCAAGGCAGAAGGGCGATGGAAATGACCAAAGGGCGGATCGCCGAGTGGTTCGGCGAGCCCGACTTACTTCACCGAGTGACTCTTCACAGCACATTTTTGGCGACTATAAATACATTTTTGAACATTTAGTTTAGTATCAATTACTCTTGAGAAAGTTTTTGAACGGTGAGACAAGTTTTCTCTAGTTTTTCCTTAGCTTTGAAGAATTGAAGTTTTTCACTTTTGAGAAATTGGAAGTGGGTCTTTGAGATTCTTCGAATTGGACCATTGTAAAGATGATATCAATCTTACCCAGTTGATGGAAACTCAATTTGGTAACGATTTTTATCTTTTTATAATGTGTAGCTAAAACCCCAATTCTTGGGATGTGATTTTGGGATGATTTAGTTTATGGGTATTGCTAATTGTTAGTTTAAATCATGTTTAGAAGTGAGTTCAATCATTAATTGTCATTTAATTTAAGAATTGTAATTGCAAATGCAGTTCTACCCTTGTGATTTTGGCTTACTTGAGAGAGAGGTTTTAAAACTTAGATTATTGATAGATGGCATGTGGGTATTGGGTTAACATGGGTTCAGCTCGAGAGAGTGAATCCTAAACTCAATTCCACACATTCAGCTCGAGAGAGTGAATGGACTAAGGTGTGGGCTGTTCTTATTTTGCATGCTCGTCGATGTTCGAGAGAAATCGACTTGATTCGGGGTAAATTATTCAAGAGAAAGTTTACCTCCTCTATAGTCTAGCTTACTCACTAATATCTAGCTATTTTCTAATAGTTACAATTACCCATTTGTCTACATTAGCCTATAATTGAATCACATCCCAAGAACCCGTCTCATTATTGTATTTCGTATTATTTGCCGTTGTTTGTAGGTGATAAGTTCAAACCAATACCTCCTTATTTGACATTCGTGTCACTCCCTGATTTGAATGATGTTTTTATTCGACAATTTTTATTCCTATGACTGATTTGATTATGTTCATACTTCCTAATTAATTCTCAAATATGTACCGCTCCCTGTGGGATTCAACCCCAACTCATTTAGTTGGGTTTTATACTGACTAGCGATTGTTGACACTTAGAATTGGATCAAGTGTCCTTGAAACGTTAATCAATGCTTCAAGAATTGTGTTAGGATGTGTACTTATGAAAAATGGGAAAGTTATTGCCTATTCCTCATAGTAACTTCAGATTCACGAAAAGAACTATCCTACCCATGATTTGGAATTAGCGGTCGTTGTTTTTGCCTTGAAGATTTGGAGGCATTATTTGTATGGTGTCCATCTTGATGTCTTTATTGACCACAAAAGTTTGCAATATGTATTCAAGTAAGAGAATCTAAATATTCGCCAACGTAGATGGCTAGAAATCTTGAAGGACTATGACATGAGTGTTCTTTATCACTCGGGCAAGGCCAATGTAGTGGCCGATGCTTTAAGTCGGTTGTCGATATAGTGTGGCACATGTTGAGGATGAAAAGAAGGAGTTGGTTCATGATGTTCATAGATTGACCCTATTGAGTGTTCGTTTGGTAGATTCCGATGAGGGTGTTGTTGTTGTTGTTCAAAATGGTTTGACATTGTCTTTTGTGTCAAATGTGAAAGTCAAGCAAAGTCTTGATCATATTTTTGTTGAGATGAAGGAAGTGATACGGGTTATTTTGGATCTTATGACGAAGCCGGCTCATTTCATTCCCGTGAAGGTTTCTTATTTCAGTGGAATCTTATGCTAATTTGTATCTTTTGACCGTTCCTTCCACAACTAAAGCAACCATTTGTAATGGTCAAGCACTTGCCATCATGTATGTTACCACACCTATTGCAAAACAAGAATAGAAGATCCATTACCATTTCCTCCTTGAGGTTTAGGGTTAGAAACCCTATCTTAGTTAAACTTAGGAGCCGGAGGATTAGAAGAACCTTGAACAAAAAACTTTTTTCCAAAATTGAGGACGCCCGTGTCCACCAGACCTAGAAAGCGAAAAGTCACCATCACCGATCCTTGCCCTTTTGAGCTCTTTTTCCCTTTCCTTAAGCTTTTCCTTCTCGATTTTTTGGGGCATGTATTATGAAACGAGAAATATCCATATCCTTGATCAACATGGAGGCATGACACTCTTTGACAACCAAGTTGGATATACCCGACACAAACTTACTCATCCTTACTCTAGAGTCGGCAACCATAGTTGGAGCATACTTAGGCAAATGAGTAAACTTTATATCATACTCCTTCACACTCATATTTCCTTGTCGGAGGTTAATGAACTCAAGCACTTTCGCTTATCTCATTTCAAGAGGAAAGAAACGATCATGAAAAGCTCCTTTAAATTTCTCCCCATCAAGAGGACCCGCATCAATATCCTTTTCACTCTTCAATTTTTCAAACCACACTTGAGCAACACCCTTAAGTTGATAAGCGGCCAACTTCACCTTTTCATCTGTAGTCAATACCATAGTACCTACTATCTTGTATACCTCATCAATGAATTCATGAGGATCCTCATCAACCTTAGAACCATAAAACTTCGGAGGATTTATCCTAGTGAAATCCTTTATTGTTGCCACCGCCATACCCATATTTAGGTTCATGGGAACATTGGCCTCTCTATTGGCTTGAGCTATCATAGCTTGAGCCAACACTTGTAAAGTAGCTTGGAATTTAGCATGAGTCACTTGCTCGGCAAAAGGATCAATCGGAACTTAAAGAACCTTGGCTCCACATTATCACCCGCATTCCTTTTACCATAAGCTCTTTGAGGGGCCATATCCTAAAAATGGTCGAACAAAACTTAAGAGAATGATATTTATAGATATAGACTCTATGACACGACTTTAGAATAATTAAAGAAGTGGAGTTTCTTAAACACTTCATATCCTTCTATTTATAAATGTGGCACGTTTCACACTCATGAACAAGATTCTACCCAACACGGCTTGTCAGAATTTCTATGACTTTCTTCTAAAACCTTATGCTCTAAATACCAATTTTGTCACGACCTAAAGTACACCCTAAATGTGACATAACGTATAAGACCCCAAAGGCCCTACAAAAGCCACTTTACATACACATATATAATATCATAGAGAAAAGAAAGAAATTTCATAATAAGTAAAGAGTTTGACATAAGAAGAAATACATCAAAGTCTTGACAAACCATCTATTACATCAAAAGAGTGATCGGGACGTAACCCGTAAATCACATACAAAGTCTAAAAACTAAAGCATAAGGAAAGCAAATAGAAGTATCATAGTCCTCAGAACATGAAGACTCACGAACTCTTGATCTTTGAATCATCAATGTGATCAATAAATTTTTAAAAAAGTCATGAAGGGAAGAAGGATAACAAGCAATGAAAAAAGAAAAACATAAACAACAAAGCTCCTCGGAAGGAAATTTAGAGATGAAGAGAAGAGATCTCAGACTGGATAATTTTTCGTCGGCTTTAGCATAAAATAATGGTCAAATCATTGACGGTAAGCGTTAGATATATGAAAATTGAAATTAATTTTATGCAAGAGTTAATCTAATATCCTATTTAGTATGATATTCTATATGATCGACTAACTACAAATTGCACCATATTCTTTTTTTTTAAATAATCAAATATATTACTAATAACTGAGCATATAATTGTGTTTAAAGCTTCAGAATAAAATAATTAAAAATTAATAATCAAAACCAAAAAAATGCAAAAATAAAATTATTACGAATATTTTTAAAGTTGTTAGAATCTAAAATAGGTTAAGAATCTTACGTTTCAAAATCATTGTACAATTACAAATATATATACATATAAAAAGAAAATCATTCATGGAAAAGCACAATTATGATACTAATCCAAGCTAGAAACATCATAGTGTAGCTTCTTAAACCACGTGTCAGAAAATCTTTCACCATTCATGATTTATTAAGTATGTGAGAAAACCTTTCACAATTACATCGATGCTTATCTTAAAGAAACCTAGATCATACATCATTCTTTGTCATAAGTCAACATAAGTTCATGAAAACATGTTCATAGATTGATATCTTTTCTTCAAAATTCATGCAATTATGGTTCATAGTCAAAATCATGAGCAATGTGTGGTCACATGGAACTGATTTGAAAACATGTAACTGAGTCTAATTAGTCATAATATGATCAAAATCAAACAATTGAATCCATAAAAGTAAAACCCACAAAGAATTGGATGAAAACCTAACCAATTAAATTGGAGAATTGAAGAATCTTTAGGGACTCAATGGTTGAATGGAACCCACTGATGAACTCCCTACATACCTTGATCTTGAAGCCCTAGAATCAATGGTAAACAAGGAGACTTGACCTTGAAGAACCATAGCCTTTTCTTCCTTGATCTAACGAGAGAATTTTGGAGAAGACCTTAAAGAGAATTTTGGAATTTGATTGAATGAGGGAGTTGAGGAATTTTATAAGGGTTAAAGGGTAGTTATAGGGCTTAAAAATAGGGTTAAAACGACATAGTATAAGCATTATATAATATGAAAAGACTCAAATACCCTTCAATAATAATTGTCGGTCAAAACCACGGTTGTGAATATGGTCCGTAAGACTTTCTATGGCCCATGAGACCATTCTACGACCCGTCGAACATTTTATGGTCTGTAGAACTCAACCTTTACTTCAAAATTTCACTAAGTCTGGAACCTTTCTACGAGACCTTCCTATGACCCATAGAACAAATGACAGCCCATCAAACCCTTTCATTGGACTGAGGTCCTAAATCAAATCTCTAAATCAATCTTACGAGTGCCATGTACGGCCCGTCAACCATCCCATAAATTGTCCTACTGATCTGTAGGCCAAACTTCATAAACTTAATTTTCTAAAATCTCATCTCCAAGTCTATGTCTCCCTTCCTAAAAAATCTGACGAGTGCCATGTACGTTGGACTGGTAGAACCTCACTTTAGTCAAATTTCGGCTTTTATCTTTCCTTTTTGACTTTCCAACTTTCAAGGTGTTACAACTTCGCTTTAAACCTTTTTCTTCTTTCGGTTGAATTGTTCTTGGTAGTCTGTTGCTTATGCTCCAGGCTAAGGTTAAGGCTTACCTACTAGTGGGGTGTAGTAGGTGTTATCATGAGTTGAGAAATCGGGTCGTGATAGTTTGGTATCAGAGCTCTAGGTTGAGCGGCATTGTGGTATGAGAGTAAATACCTAGTAGAGTCCAGTAGATAGGTGTAGAGACATTCATATCTTATCTTTGGGAGGCAATAGGGCATTCTTAGGAAATTCTATTTTTGACTCCTTATTGTGTGATTTCGCTTTGATTAACCTTTAAAACTACTTTTTTGGAATCTCTTCTCTCCTAGATTGACATCATGAAAAGTCCGATGGGCGTAGATAGAGAACTAGCACATTAGACTAGAGTTTTAGCACGTGATCGAGCTAGAAGGCCTTAGTTAGGCATAGACCTTGCGATAGGAGGCATTTTTCAAGACTCAGGGAATTATGGGGAATCCCAGGCTTCAACAAGATCATTGACTACCTTGGTTCCTCAGGATTCAGTGTTAGGAGATCCGAGATTCTTCAAGGGTACACCTTAGGTAGGTGCAGTTTTTGGTGCAGCAGGTCCTTCCTAGAGAAGAGTTGGGTTGAGAGGTCCCCAATAGGGTTTTTCATCCATTTTGGAGTATGTGATGGAATTTCTAGAGTGGGATGTTCATAGCCCCATATTTATAGGATCAAGAAATAATCAACTATATATCGAAGCTAACTAGAAATGACCAAGTGTTAGTAACACACATTAACTTTTATAACGAATCAAAGCACAAGAAAATCTTTAAAACCAAGCATGTAAAAATGTCTTATAGCTTAAAATTCAAGGGAATAACTCACAAATTTTTACGAATCACATTCAAAAATATTTAGAAGTTACAAAGCTCTAATTGAACATTAAGTATGTCACAATGATACTTTCAACAAAGAAAAAATTATAATGACATACCAACTAACAAAATTAAACAGAAGAATGTTAGATAAACTTCTGTAAAACAAATTTACAAGTTTTATAATCAGTAGAAAATTTTATTAATTAATTAGAAGATAAACAAATATGTAGCAAGTAGAAATTTATTATTAGAAAGGACATATCGATGGGTGTTGTTTGCTTCGTTATCACTACTTTGAATTCCCTAGAAAGAAGCAAAAAATAAGGAGGTTAGATGATGTAGGGTGGCGATGGGTTTCACTGGTTGCATGGTGTTTGTTGTTGTCACTGTCCAGAGTCAGAGAGTCCATCCGCCAACTTCACCAGTTGGGTCTTCTGATAAAGAGACAGTGAAGTAGAAGGGAAGGAGAAGAGGAGAGGGGCGACTGGGTGCTGCCAGTTCACTAGCCATCGCCAAGCAGCGGTGATGGAAACCCTAGACAATATTGAGCAGAGAAGGAGATGATATGGGAGAGGGGACCGATGACCTGGTGGCTGGTATTTTTGCCGGTGGTCTTCGTCGGAAATTGACAAAATTGAAAGGGAGGAGAGGGGCATCACCGCTTGAAAGAGATGGAGAGAAAAGGTGGAGAGTGATTAGGGTTTGGGTCTTTGGTGGTTAAAATAAGAAAGTAAATAGCTAGTAGATCTAAGAAGTTGGATCGTTAAGATGAACAAATAAGATTGAGTCTTCGATATTGATCAAGATGAGATGGGCGTTTGTGATTAAAAATGGGATTTGAAATATGAAATTGAATCAAAATGTTATAATTGAAAGACTATAATTCAAATAAATAAGTGGTTATAATTTACACTAGATTGAATAGAAAAGGCTAGAATTGAAATGAATTGGGATAGAATAGGCTATGATTTAAATTATTGGAAGAAAGACTAAATGAATTGCTACTTAAATAATAAAGTACTACACATGTAACACCTCGGAAATCAGACGTAGACTTTGCAGCAGAAAATAGTAGAAAAAGGTGAACCACGGAAGGGTTCACAGGTCGTGATCAGGACGACGATCCATCACCTTTATCATGGTTCACACCCTCCCATAAGTGGTGGACCACGGTGCCCCTCACGGGCCGTAGACCACCTCACGAGCCGTGGAGAGGCTCGTGGAGGATAGACAAAACTCACAAAGCCCAGGCATCAGACCACAGAGGCCTTCACGGGTTGTGGTCTTGATGATGGGTCGTGGTGGCGTCCGTCGTCCTGAGCCTCTAGACCCCAGCCCAAGTGAAGAACCACAGTGACCTTCACGGTCTATGGTCCTTCACACTGGCCGTGGTAGGGATGATGGTTGGACCACCCTGAAACCAGTAGCCACTGGCCAGTAGACCACGACCTAGTCGACATGCCATGGTCCTACTGACGGTCCATCACTGGGGTCGTGGTCGGCTTCCACAGATTTTTAAATGGGGTCGTTTTGGTCATTTCCCCTATGCGTTGGACACCTAAACTATGTTGTTTAACCCCTAAACTACCTAGTTTTAGTCAGTTTAAGCCTAGTAACTTAATCAGAACCTACCCTAGTCGATCATTCTCCTTAATTCATCAAAAACTTAGAGCAAAACAAGAAGAGACAGTCGGCCAAGCTTTCTCCAAGAATGCAACAAGTTTTCCTCAATTCTAGCCCTGAAATTGAAAGATTTCTCCATGAATTTTGTCACCAGGTATATGGCACTTCACTAGTGGGTTCCTTTCATCCATTAGGTCCCTAGAATTCAGTCAATTTCTTGATTCCCTTTTATCTTGTATAGACCTAGGGTTTCTAGAACTTTAGATATTGTTGCGATTTAGCTGTAAATAGTGTTCTTAATCAGATTATCATGTTTTCGTAACATTTTTGCTTAGTTTCTTGCATTAAACTCAGAACCCTAGTTGTGTAGATTCTTTTAATTCGTGACTTATACTAGCTAGGTATGATAACCAGATATCCATACCTCAGATTTCGAATGTGTCATTATCAGTACTTAAATGTTGCATTCTCAGTTAACATGTCAAAATATTGAGCTATCTAGTATATTTTAGTTATGTTGTATTGTACACATTTCTAGTGGGAGTAGGCTTAACACCTAGTTGGACTAGGGTTTAGCGTACCTATATAGTCCCAGAACTACGTGCCCCCGTAGGAGTATAAGTCCCCTCTATTAGGCATCAAATTTAGTGATCATGCCAATCATGCCTCTATACCCCTAGCAAGGTATATTGGGTCCTCTCGATGGGGCGTATACATCGGACTCCACGTTTAGCTCACGTGGTTTTATGTTGGTTTAAACTTTGGTATTAAGTTAGCATGTCCTAGTCATGATTTAGTACTTGGTCATTACATTCAGTTTAGCTTTTCAGCATATTACAGTATTTACATTCATATTCAGTTATGTCATTGCCCAGTTACGCTTTGTTCAGTTTATATGTTGGTTCAACTATATTCTATATCATGCATGCTCAGTACATTCCAAGTACTGACACATACTCTGCGCAACATCCTTTCATGATGTAGGTTCAGGTACTCAGCATTCTATTCACACATAGATCAGTTCCCGATCTCTATTTCACTAGCTTCAGTGGTGAGTCTTCATGCTTCAAGAACAATAGACATGTTTTCTAGATTCAGTCTTTTATTTTCAGTTTTAGTGTTTGCTAGAGTTAGCTGGGGACATGTCCCAACAACTCTAGTCAATTAGAGGCTTTTTTAGACACAGTATTAGATTCAGCTTTACATTTGAGTTTAATCTTTTAGTGTTATTGAACTCTTAATATATTTCATATATTCAGATCAGTATTGGGTATTTCCCACTTTCAGTTAATTATTGTTTTAACCTTCCGCATAGTATATCTCTATTCAGTTGTTTAGTATGCTTATGATATGCCAGCTTCATGGTTAGTTTGGGGTCACTTGTGATCCTAGGTCCCATGTTTACGTCAAGGGGGTAGCCTCAGGGTGTGACAAACTTGGTATCAGAGTGTTAGGTTCAAGAGTCCTAGGATATCTGGAAGCCGCACTAAGTAGAGTCCTTTTCATGGGTGTGAAGTGCACCACATCTAATGAGAGGGAGGCTACAAAGGTGTTTTAGTAAAAACTTCACTTTCTTGCTATTCTTATCATATGTGGGTATGATTTTCTTTCTAATCCATTGTTATGCATTTCACATCATGCCTCCTCGTAGAGCTTACGCAAGGAATGTTGTGCACGCAATACTAGCATTGTTCCGCCAATCCCAGATCATGAGGTTTTGAATGCAGAGTTTCAGAATGCTATCCAGCTGTTGGCTCAGAGTGTGGCTAACCAGAATAATCAGCAGGCCCCAGTTCCTACCAATGCTAATAATGGGTCAATAGCAGCTAGGGTTTGAGATTTCATTCAGATGAATTTGTCTGAGTTTCTAGGGTCGCAGGTTCGAGAGGACCCACAGATGTCACAACCCTGGGGTACCCCCTAGATATAACATGGCTTATAGAACCCCAAAGGACTCCATACAATCCACTTAGCATGCCATAACATAAGCAATAGAACAATAAGAATAAAAGGCATTTCAAGTCAAGTCTAAAATTTTCATGTAAAGAAAAGCGGAAGTCTAGACTCTAAGTCTCAACATAGCCATCTATTACAATATTTGAATGAGAAAAGGGACACAGCCCATACAACATAGTCTAAAAACGAAATATAAGAAAAGAACTATAAAGAGATAACATCCGTCCTCAAATCATGAGGACTCACCAACAAGCTAGGAGAATAAGCAAATCCAAGCTTTTAGCCACAATGATTAGCACCTTGGGAATCGGATTCTACACTTGGGAAAAATTTAGGAAAAGTAGGAGTTAGTATAAAAATGCACTAAGTATGATAGTCATGCATAAAAACATTGAAAACATGCTAAAAGGGACATTTTATTAGAATGCATACAAATTTACTAAGTTTGAACATCATCATGAAAATAGTGGAAAAGCATAAGTCAAAAGCATAGTCAACATGTAGATCATCATAACATAAGAGGACATATCATAAATACCCTCAAAGCATACTTGTGCAATGCATGAATAAGACCACATAAATCTCACCCATACTAAGTAAAGCTTCTCGAGTAACCATAGTTCATAATTCATATTCTTGTTCATATTGTTGTTGTCACAGTAGGATTAAGTCTTAACCGACATAGACCATGTGAGCTAACATGGAATTCGGTGACTCCCTCACCGAAAAGTGTTTCTCTACTTGCCTAAGGTAGAACCATACTCTTAGCTTAGGTGGATCCACTAGCTAAATAACCTATGGGGGCACATAGTTATGGGATAAGTAGATTGATACTAGAAACCCGGACTCAACTAACGTAGAAGGTTTCCATCTCATGAGACATACTTTGGGAACCCGGACTCAACTAGCGTAGAAGGAACCTATTTGGAAAGCCGAACTCAACTAGCATAAAAGCTTCCATCTCATATTCAATATCCACTCGGTGCTAAGCATTAATTCCCACGGAGTTCATATTATGTCTTGACTTAAGTTTATACTCATGGAAGAATGTCTTGACACTCAATCCAACATAATTCATACGATAGCTCATTAGATCATGCGTGAGAATAACCTTTCACCATCCATGTCTACATATAGATTCAATAGGTGAGAAAGCCTTTCAACCATATAATCATCATATTGTGAGAAAACCTTTCAAAACATATCATAATCGTACATAGGTGTGTATATGAGAATAACCTTTCAATAACACAGCAACCAGATCATAATCATATTCACTTTACTCTCAAAGTGTTCTTAAAGCATATACTAAACTTCATAATTCATGCATAATATCATAATTTATCTTTCAAGGATCAAAGCTCATATTGAATCAACACATCTAGAATTCACTACATTAGACATAGATAATAACATAATTCAAGTAGCCCAATTACTACAAGCATAATCTCATAATATCCTTCTTTCATCCATAAACCCACATCACAAGATCATAATTGGAAAATATGGGGATTTTATGGGTTCTTGGGGATTTCAACATAAAAACCATAATAAATCATCAATTCAAGCATTAGAATCGTTTTTGGAAGGAACCCATGACTTTGGAATCAAACCCTAGATTTTGTGGATTTCTATCTTTGGAATTGGGGTTTTAAAGGGGCTCCATGGATGAATTCTATCCATTGATGAAGAGATACCATACCTTAGCAATGAAACACAATGAATTTGAGAATAAAACCTTGCTCATTGAATCGTAGATCCAACTTCCTTCTTCTTCTTCCTTGAAGTTCTAGAGAGAGAATTTTCTTTGGTGAGAATGAAGTTTGGGGACTAGTTTTGGGATTTAGAAATAATGAGGTAATTGACTTAATTTAGTGATATAAAAACTTATATAGGTGATCTTATTTAGGCTAAAATGACCTCATTTAGTTATTAATGAAAACCGGAAAACCCCAAAGTGCCCCTAAACTAACTCACCAAAATGGTTTCCGAGCCACCACCCACAAAACCATATCCATGGGTCGTGGTTGGACCCACATGGCTTGCTGGTGAACCGTGGTTGGGTGGTTAGGACTTGGTTTTTGAAACCCTGACCCACGACTCCTCACTGACGGACCGTGGTTGGACCCCCGACCCATGTTGGTAAAGCATGGTTTGGGGTTCGGAGACCTGGTCTCAGGTTCTTGACCCACGTACCCTCACCCACGTGTGTGGCCTGACCCACAAGGGATGGGTCCCCTCCGTTGATCACTGCCCAGGCAGTTTCTAGGGGTCCTCCTCAAGGACCCATGGTTGGTCCTTGGGGGTCATACCTTGATGTTCCAACACGAAACCCTTTATTTTTAAGTACAGGGAGTTGCATTTACGACTCTAACCCTTATGTTAAGCTCTAGTGTAGCCTACTAGTTTTTGGGGTGTTACAACATAACTTCATTAATGAGGTTAAGAATTTTTTTGGATTCATGCAAGTGACTGGTAATGAAATGGTAGAGTTGGCATCCTACTAGCTTAAGGATGTAGCTAACATTTGGTTTACTCAGTGGAATGAAAACAGGGGTACGACTGCAGCTCCTGTGACTTGGGAATATTTTAGAGGATCTTTCCTGGACAGGTTCTTCCCGATGGGGTTAAGAGAGGCTAAAGCTCAGGAGTTTATGAATTTGAGACAAGGTACAATGTCAGTCCAACAGTACGGGCTGAAGTTCACTAAACTCTCCAGGTATGCCCTACATATGGTTGTTGATTCGAGGGCGCAGATAAGTAAGTTTCTGTTTGGGTATCTGACTTAGTTAAGACAAAGTGCATGAATGTTATGTTGTTAAAAGAAATGAATATCTCTAGGCTCATGACTCATGCTCAGCAGGTTGAGGGAGATAAGCTTAGAAAATGTCTAAGGACAATAAGAAGGCTAGAACAGGCAATTATGAGTACCATTAGCAGAAATCGGGTGGTGGAAATCGCTCACAGTTTCAGCATAGGAATACAATCCATCACATTCATTAGCTAGTGTCCCATCCCCTAGGTTTCAACAGGATTAGAAAGGTAAGGCATCAGGATCTAAGTCTCAGGGGAATAATACAGGTAACATGAGTGGTTAGTCTGGCCATAGGTTAAGGGATTCCCCTTCTGCCAGGCAGGGGCAAGGAGGTAAAAACAATAGGACTCAGTCTACCGCTCCAGGAGCACCAGCGGGTTGCCCAACTCAGCAGGGTGCTTCATCTGGTACAGGTGGCGGTCAGCGTTAGAACAGGTTGTATGCTCTCCAGGCTCGCCAGGATCAGGTAGATTCTCCTGATGTGGTCACGGGTACGTTACGAGCCTTTCACTTAGATATATATGCATTGTTAGATCTAGGGGCTACTTTTTCCTTTGTAACTCCCTATATACCAGTAAACCTCGGAGTCAGTCCAGAAACTCTTTTAGAACCCTTCTTAGTCTCTACTCCAGTTGGTGACCCAATTATAGCTAGATGGGTATACAGAAAATCCCCTGTCACAATCTCTTAGAAAGTCACCTCAGAAGATCTTGTAGAGTTAGAAATGGTAGACTCTGATATCATTCTGGGCATGGATTGGTTACATTCTTGTTAAGCCTCAGTCGATTGTAGAACTATGATCGGTCAGTTTCATTTTCCAAGCGAGCCAGTCTTAGAATGGAAGGGTAGTAGCTCAGTGCCTATGGGTCAATTCATTTCTTACCTTAAGGCTAGGAAGATGATTTCCAAGGTTTATATCTATCATATTGTTCGGGTTAAGGATTTAAACTCCAAAATCCCAAATCTTGAGTTAATTCCAGTAGTAAATGAGTTTCCAGAAGATCTTCCCGGAGTTTCTCCCGAAAGGGAAATCGACTTTGGAATAGATCCCATTCCCGATACCCAGCCCATTTCGATTCTTCATTACAGAATGGCTCCAGCTGAACTTAAGGAATTGAAAGAACAGTTGAAAGACTTTCTAGATAAAGGCTTTACCAGACCTTGCATTTCCCCATGGGGTGCACTAGTGTCGTTCGTGAAAAACAAAGATGGTTCTCTGAGGATGTGAATTGACTATCGTCAGTTAAACAAAGTCACAATCAAGAATAAGTATTCTATCCTCAGATTGATGACTTAATCGACCAACTTCAGGGTGCTAGTTGCTTTTTTAAGATAGACCTCAAATCAGGTTATCATGAGCTTAGAGTTAGAGATAGTGACATTTCGAAGACAACTTTTAGAACTCGGTACAGTCATTATGAATTTATAGTTATGTCTTTTGGACTAACAAATGCTCCTGCAGCTTTCATGGACTTAATGAACAGGGTGTTCGAACAGTACTTGGACTTATTCGTTATTATCTTCATTGATTATATCCTCATTTATTCTCATAGTGAGGAGGAGCATGCGACTCATCTGAGGGTTGTTCTGCAAACTCTCAAAGATAATCAGTTATTCGCTAAGTTCAGCAGGTGTGAATTCTGGTTACATTCTATCGCTTTCCTTGGTCATGTGGTATCTAGCAAATGAATTTGAGCGGATTCTCAGAAAATAGAGGTAGTGAAGCATTGGCCCAGACCCAACTCTCCAACAGATATCAGAAGTTTCTTGGGTTTGGCCGGTTATTACATGAGATTCATTGAATGATTTTCGTCCATAGCTTCACCATTGACTAAGTTGACTCAGAAAAAGGTTGAGTTTCAGTGGTCAAATGAGTGTAAGGAAATTTTCTCGGAACTAAAGACTAGGTTGACTATAGCTTCGGTCTTGACTCTACCAGACGGTGCAGACGGTTATGTAATCTACTGTGATGCATCCAGGGCCGACCTAGGTTGTGTGTTGATGCAGCGACGTAAGGTCATAGGTTATGCTTCTTGACAACTTAAGGTTCATGAGAAAAACTACTTGACTAATGACCTCGAGCACGCTGCTGTAGTAATTTCCCTAAAGATTTGGAGACATTACTTGTATGGTGTTCACGTAGATGTGTTCACAGATCATAAGAGCCTCCAGTATATGTTCACCAGAAAGAGTTGAATCTTCGTCAGAGGAGATAGCTTGAATTCCTCAAGAACTATGATTTAAATGCGTTTTATCATCCCGGTAAGGCCAATGTAGTAGTTGATGCTCTTAGCAGATTATCTATGGAGAGTGTAGCACATATTGAGGATGAAAGGAGAGAATTAGCAAAAGATGTTCACCGGCTTCCTCGCTTAGGAGATAGTCTTACAAACTCGTCAGATGGTAGAGTAATAGTTCAGAATAGATCTGAATCTTCATTGGTAGCAGAGGTTAAGGAAAAACAAGATAGTGATCCTATATTGCTTCAGTTGAAAGGTGCAGTTCATCAACAGAAAGTAGAGGTTTTCTCCCAAGGGGGAGATGGTTGCTTCGTTACCAGGGTCACTTGTGCATTCCTAATCTGGGTGAGTTGATGTAGTAGATCCTTACAAAAGCCCATAATTCCATATATTCTATTCATCCAGGTGCCACTACGATGTACCGTGACCTGCAGGAAGTCTTTTGGTGGAACGGCATGAAGAGAGACATAGCAGATTTTGCGGCTAAGTTTCCTAATTGTCAACAAGTTAAGGTAGAACATAAAAAACCAGGAGGTATGACTCAAGAGATTAACATTCCTACCTGGAAGTAGGAAGTTATAAACATGGACTTCATTACAGGTTTACCTCGTATTCGCAGACAGCATGATTCCAATTGGGTATTAGTAGATATAGTTAATAAGTCCGCTCACTTCTTGGCTGTCATGACTACAAATTCAACGGAGGACTACGCAAAACTCTACATTAATTAGATAGTCAGATTGCTTGGGGTTCCATTGTCTATTATCTCAGATAGAGGTCCACATTTTACCTCTCATTTCTGGAAATCTTTCCAGAAATATTTTGGTACTGAGGTAAATCTCAGCACAACATTTCATCCACAGACGGATGGTCAAGCAGACCGTACCATACAGACCTTAGAGGACATGTTGAGAGCTTGCATGATCAATTTCAAGGGAAGTTGGGATGACCACCTACAGGAAAGGAAGGATGCTTTGGGTGTGCTTAGTCTGGTCATAGGTTAAGGGATTCCCTTTCTGCCAGGCAGGGGCAAGGAGGTAACAACAATAGGACTCAGTCTACCGCTCCAGGAGCACCAGCGGGTCACCTAACATAGCAGGGTGCTTCATCTGGTACAGGTGGCGGTCAGCGTCAGAACAGATTGTATGCTCTCCAGGCTCGCCAGGATCAGGAATATTCTCCTAATGTGGTCACGGGTACATTACGAGTCTTTCACTTAGATATATATGCATTGTTAGATCTAGGGGCTACTCTTTCCTTTGTAACTCCCTATATACCAGTAAACTTCGGAGTCAGTCCAGAAACTCTTTCAGAACCCTTCTTAGTCTCTACTCCAGTTGGTGACCCAGTTATAGCTAGATGGGTATACAGAAAATCCCCTGTCACAGTCTCTTAGAAAGTCACCTCGGAAGATCTTCTAGAGTTAGAAATGGTAGACTCTGATATCATTCTGGGCATGGATTGGTTACATTCTTGTTATGCCTCAGTCGATTGTAGAACTATTATCGTTCAGTTTCATTTTCCAAGCGAGCCAGTCTTAGAATGGAAGGGTAGTAGCTCAGTTCCTATGGGTCGATTCATTTTTTACCTTAAGGCTAGGAAGATGATTTCCAAGGTTCATATCTATCATCTTGTTCGGGTTAAAGATTCAAACTCCAAAACCCCAAATCTTGAGTTTATTCCAGTAGTAAATGAATTTCCAGAAGATCTTCTCGGAGTTCCTCCCGAAAGGGAAATCGACTTTGGAATATATCCCCTTCCCGATACCCAGCCCATTTCGATTCTTTATTATAGAACGGCTCCAGCTGAACTTAAGGAATTGAAAGAACAGTTGAAAGACTTTCTAGATAAAGGCTTTACCAGACCTTGCATTTCCCCATGGGGTGCACTAGTGTCGTTCGTGAAAAACAAATATGGTTCTCTGAGGATGTGCATTGATTATCATCAGTTGAACAAAGTCACAATCAAGATAAGTATCATATCCTCAGGATTGATGACTTAATCGACCAACTTCAGGGTGCTAGTTGCTTTTCTAAGATAGACCTCAAATCAGGTTATCATGAGCATAGAGTTAGAGATAGTGACATTCCGAAGACAACTTTCAGAACTCGGTACAGTCATTATGAATATATAGTTATGTCTTTTGGACTAACAAATGCTCCTGCGGCTTTCATGTACTTAATGAACAGGGTGTTCAAACATTATTTGGACTTATTCGTTATTGTCTTCATTGATTATATCCTCATTTATTCTCAGAGTGAGGAGGAGCATGCGACTCATCAGAGGGTTGTTCTGCAAACTGTCAAAGATCACCAGTTATTCGCTATGTTCAACAAGTGTGAATTCTGGTTACATTATGTCGCTTTCCTTGGTCATGTAGTATCTAGCGAATGAATTTGAGTGGATTCTCAGAAAATAGAGGTAGTGAAGCAATGGCCCAGACCCAACTCTCCAACAAATATCAGAAGTTTCTTGGGTTTGGCTGGTTATTACATGAGATTCATTGAATGATTTTCATCCATAGTTTCACCACTGACTATGTTGACTCAGAAAAAGGTTAAGTTTCAGTGGTTAGATGAGTGTAAGGAAATTTTCTCGGAACTAAAGACTATGTTGACTATAGCTTCGGTCTTGACTCTACTAGATGGTTAAGAAAATTATGTATTCTATTGTGATGCATCCAGGGCCGACCTAGGTTGTGTGTTGATGCAGCGAGGTAAGGTCATAGATTATGCTTCTAGACATCTTAAGGTTCATGAGAAAAACTACATGACTCATGACCTCGAGCTTGCTGCTGTAATTTTTGCCCTAAAGTGTTTGAAACATTACTTGTATGGTGTTCACGTAGATGTGTTCACAGATCATAAGAGCCACCAATATGTGTTCATCAGAAAGAGTTGAATCTTCGTCATAGGAGATTACTTGAATTTCTCAAGGACTATGATATAAATGTGTTTTATCATCCCGATATGGCCAAAGTAGTAGTTGATGCTCTTAGCAGATTATCTATGGGTAGTGTAGCACATGTTGAGGATGAAAGGAAAGAATTAGCAAAAGATGTTCACCTGCTTGCTCGCTTAGGAGTTGGTCATACAAACTCGTCAGATGGTGGAGTAATAGTTCATAATAGATCTGAATCTTCATTGGTAGCGGAGGTTAAGGAAAAACAAGATAGTGATCCTATATTGCTTCAGTTGAAAGGTGCAGTTCATCAATAGAAAGTAGAGGTTTTCTCCCAAGGGGGAAATGGTGTGCTTCGTTACCAGGGTCGCTTGTGCATTCCTAATGTGGGTGAGTTGAGGTAGTAGATCCTTACAAAAGCCCATAATTCCATATATTCTATTCATCCAGGTGCCACTAAGATGTATCGTGACCTGCGGGAAGTCTTTTGGTGGAACGACATAAAGAGAGACATAACAGATTTTGCGGCTAAGTGTCCTAATTGTCAACAAGTTAAGGTAGAACATCAGAAACCAGGAGGTATGACTCAAGAGATTAACATTCCTACCTGGAAGTGGGAAGTTATAATCATGGACTTCATTATAGGTTTACCTCGTACTCGTATACAACATGATTCCATTTGGGTATTAGTAGATAGAGTTAATAAGTCCTCTCACTTCTTGGTTGTCAAGACTACAGATTCAACGGAGGACTACGCAAAACTCTACATTAATGAGATAGTCAGGTTCCTTGGGGTTCCATTGTCTATTATCTCCGATAGAGGTCCACAGTTTACCTCTCATTTCTGGAAATCATTTCAGAAACGTCTTGGTACTGAGGTAAATCTCAGCATAACATTTCATCCACAGACGGATGGTCAAGCAAAGCATACCATTCATACCTTAGAGGACATGTTGAGAGCTTGCATGATCGATTTCAAGGGAAGTTGGGATGACCACCTACCTCTTATAGAGTTAACCTACAACAATAGTTACCATTCCAGTATTTAGATCTCTAATTGGTTGGTTTGAAGTAGGTAAAGCAACCTTGATTGGGCTAGATTCGGTTCATGAGGCTATGGAAAAAATTCAGCTCATCAGAGATAGACTTAAGACAACTCAGAGTCATCAGAACTCCTATGCAGATGTAAGGAGAAGGGACTTAGAGTTTGAAATTGATGATTGGGTTTTCTTGAAAGTGTCACCTATGATGGGGGTGTTGAGATTTGGAAAGAAAGGGAAGCTCAGTACAAGATATATAGTTCCTTAAAATATTCTAAAAAGGGTTGGTAACGTGGCTTATGAGTTAGAGTTGCCAGCAAAAATAGCAGTGGTTCATCCAGTCTTTCACATTTCCTTGTTGAAAAAGTGTGTGGGTGCTCCAGCATCGATAGTGCCATTAAAGAGTGTGACCCTGAAGGATAGGTAATATGAAGAGGATCCAGTTGAAATCCTTGATCGTCAGGTTCGTAGGTTGAGAAATAAAGAAGTCGCTTGAGTGAAGGTTTTGTGAAGGAGTCAGTCCATAGAGGGAGCTACTTGGGAAGCAGAAGCAGCCCTGAAGGCCAAGTATCCTCATCTCTTTCCTTCCGATTCCATTTCAGCTTGAGGAAATAGTTCCTCTCTAGTCTCTAATCTTACTCTTGTGAAAATCCAGTCTTAGTATCATTGTTCCTTCCGTTGTTCTTGCATTTTCAGCGTATTTGCATATTCTTGGAACTCAGTTCAGTCAAAAATCAGGTTCTGGTATTTAGTGGTAGGGATTTCAGCTCCTTCCCTCCATACCCAGCTAGTTTAGACTTCATTCAAGGATGAATGTTCCCAAGGAGGAAATATTGTAACACCTCGGCAATCAAACTTAGACTTTCCAGCATAAAATAATAGAAAAAGGTGAACCATGGAGGGGTTCACACGCCATGATCAAGACCACGGTTCGTCACCCACATCGTGGTTCACACCCTCTAATCAGTGGTGGACCAAGGAGCCCCTCACGGGCCATGGACCACCTCACGAGCCGTGGGGAGGTTCTTGGAGGATAGACAGATCTCTCAAAGCCCAGACATCAGACCACGGAGCCCTTCATGAGATGTGGTCTTGATGAGGGGTCGTGGTGGCGCCTGTCATCTTGAGCCACCAGACCCCAGCCCAAGTGAAGAACCACGGTGACCTTCACCATCTGTGGTCCTTCACACGGGCCGTGATAGGGCTCGTGGTTGGACCACCCAGAAACCAGTAGCCAATGGCCAGCAGACCACGACCTAGTCGACGGGCCATGGTCCTAGTAACGGTCCGTCACTAGGGCTGTGGTTGGCTTCGACAGATATATAAGTGGGGTTATTTTGGTCTTTTCCCCTATGCGTTGGACACCTAAACAACGACGTTTAACCCCTAAACTACGTAGTTTTGGTTAGTTTAAGCCTAGTAACTTAATCAAAACCTACCCTAGTTGATCATTATCCTTAACTGATCAAAAACTTAGAGCAAAAAGAGAAGAGACAGTCGACCAAGCTTTCTCCAAGAACGCAACAAGTTTTCCTCAGTTCTAACCCCAAAATCGAAAGATTTCTTCATGAATTTTGTTACCAGGTATGTGTTATTTCACTAGTGGGTTCCTTTCATCCACTAGGTCCCTAGAACTCAGTCAATTTCTTGATTCCCTTTATCTTGTTTAGACCTAGGGTTTCTACAACCTTAGAAAATTGTTGCGATTTAGCTGTTATAATGTTCTTAATCAGATTACCATTTTTTTGTAACATTGTTGCTTAGTTTCTTGCATTAAATTCAGAACCCTAGTTGTGTAGATTCATTTAGTTCACGAATTACACTAGCTAGGTCAGATAAACAGATATACATGCCTCATATTTCGAATGTGTCATTATCAGTACTTAAATGTCACATTCTCAATTAGCATGTCAGAGTATTGAGCTATCTAGTATATTTCAGTTATGTTGTATTGTAAATATTTCTAGTGGGAGTGGGCTTAACACTGAGTTGGACTAGGGTTCAGATAGTCCCTCAACTACGTGCCCCTGTAGGAGTAGAAGTCCTCTCTATTGGGCATTAAATTTAGTGATCACGCCAGTCATGCCTCTATACCCCTGCCAAGTATATTGGGTCCTCTTGATGGGGCGTATACATCTGACTCCACGTTTAGCTCACATGGTTTTATGTCGGTTATTAGTAGCTCCCACACTCAGACTTTAGTGCATTTGACCAGGATTTCAGGTTATACTTTGGTATTCAGTTAGCATGTCCTATTCATGATTTAATACTTGGTCATTGCATTCAGTTTAGCTTTTCAGCATATTACAGTATTTACATTCATATTTAGTTATGTCATTGCTTAGTTACGCTTTCTTCAGTTTATATGTTTGTTCATCTATATTCTATATCCTACATGTTCAGTACATTCCAAGTACTGAAGCATACTCTGTGCCACATCCTTTCATGACGTAGGTTCAGATACTCAGGATTTAGATCATGCATAGATCGGTTCCCGATCTCCATTTCAGCAGCTTCAGTGGTGAGTCCTCATACTTTGAGGACAATAGTCATGTTTTCTAGATTCAGTCTTTTATTTTCAGTTTCAATTTTTGCTAGAGTTAGCTGGGGACATGTCCCAAAAAATCTAGTCAATTAGAGGCTTTTTCAGACATAGTATTAGATTCATCTTTAGATTTGAGTTTAATCTTTCAGTGTTATTGAACTCTTAGTATATTTCATATATTCATATCAGTATTGGGTATTCCCCACTTTCAGTTAATTATTGTTTTAAAGCTTCTTCATAGTATATTTCAATTCAATTGTTTAGTATGCTTATGATATGCCAGCTTCAGGGTTAGCTTGGGGTCACTCGTGATCCTAGGTCCCGTATTTACATCAAGGGGGTAGCCTCGGGGAGTGATAACACATATTAAATAACTTTCATATAAAATAAACACACTTAAATATTATAGATGTTAAATAGATAAGTAAATTAATTATTTCAAATTTAGAGACTAATAATGATAAAAATATATAAATAATAATAATAACTTAATAAATTATAAATATTAAAGTATATAATTAATTAGATAAAATTAGATACAAATTTAAGCATGTAACAAAATCTATTTTAAAATACATATTTAATCGCATAACAATTCAAAATGGGTTATAGGTCGAAGGATGAATTGATAGGCAAAGACGTTGATTGAGTGGCTGATTTTTCCGACTAATGGGATGATGTTAGTGTAGCCAGATGGAATGATATGGGATTGTGAAATTGGTAAGGCCGAGACTTTATTTTCAAGTCACCTACATATCTCTAGTTTTACGACAATCAGGTCGTGTGTAGTTCTAGATTTAGGAACGGACTAAGCTTGCCACGACCCAGGGCTAGCCCTGTAACGACTCGGAAAAAAATGATAGGTCAAGCAAGAGCCTATGACTTTGTGTTGACTTTATAATGAGGTTCTATGAGGGGTTTATATGTAATTCGTTTTAATTGTGTAACTCCGACAATTTAAAATGAATAAGAAGAAGCTTGAAATTGGAAGTAGTCACTTTTGGAAAAATTCAGAATCTGGAAATTTGGTCAAGTGTGGGAAATCAGTGAGTTTTTGGCCAACTTTGAGCAGTCATAACTCCTAGATCAGGATGATCCAGGAGTAGTTCTAGTTATGTTTTGGAAAGCCCTTGGAACGATCTTTCCAACGCCACCGAGTTTGCTCGATTCCGAGTTCGTATGAGCGAGTTATGCCCTTTGAAAGTTGGGCAGTTGGCAGGGAGTCCGTCCGGAAATTTAAGGGCATTTTGGTCTTTTCACAAATCTTTTCTTTTGAGGTTATATTGTTGTGTTAGGCTGTTTGTGGATCATTTTGTTCCATTTTAAAAGAGTAAGAGTTAGGGTTCTTGAGTGAAGAAGAGAAAGAAGAGAGGAAGAAGAGGAGTTGGAGCTAGGGTTGAAGATTTCTTGGTGTTTCTTCTTCAAATTTCGTGGGGAATTCCTCTTTAAGGTATGGGATCCTTTATCCTTGATCACTGGTTATTAATGACTTATTATGATTGTATTAGTGTTTAAATGATGATTTATGACGAAAATACTCCATGAACCCATGATTTCTTTCTATTCCTAGTTTATGCCTTTATAAAGTGGGTTGCTTGATAATGAATGTATATGAATCGAACTTGTTTAAATGTCTTTAGATTGTTGAAGTATGTCATTACTCATGCTTAGTTTATGGTGTATTGTTGGTGTATTGGTATGAGAGGCTTATGGCCTTAAAGGCAAAGTATGAGAAATTGAAGTGTTATCATGACATTGTATGAATGAGAGTTCAATGAAGATAATGTGATCATGTTATGAATGTAAAGGTGTTGTTGTAGGTTGTTCACTGGTTTGGTTGCATAATTACTACCCTATTTTCCATGCTCTTTGATTCCATTACATGCCTTCAAGGTGTTTGACAAAATGTCCAACTATGGAGAATTGATGAATCGATGCTTTAAAGCTTGAGTTATGAGATGTATGGAAATTCCATAGATGTGTTGATGACACTCATGAATGTTGATGATATAATATGAAGGATTCTTCAATATAAAGTATACCTTGAATTGGTAGGGCTTATGCATCATTTTCTTGTATAAATGATTATATTGTTGATTGTTGAATCCTTGGATCGGTAGGCTTATGGCACCCTTCCACACATGCTTATAATGTACCTCGGATCGGCAGGCTTATGGCACCCTTCCATTAATGATAAGTAATGAACCTTGGATTCGGTAGGCCTATGGCACCTTTCCATAAAGGTTAATGATGAACCTTGGAATCGGCAGGCTTATGGCACCCTTTCATGTGTTAAATAATGTACCTTGAATCGGCAGGCTTATGGCACCCTTTCATGTGTTAAATAATGTACCTTGAATCGGCAGGCTTATGGCACCCTTTCATGTGTTAAATAATGTACCTTGAATCGGCAGGCTTATGGCACCCTTTCATGTGTTAAATAATGTACCTTGAATCGGCAGGCTTATGGCACCCTTTCATGTGTTAAATAATGTACCTTGAATCGGCAGGCTTATGGCACCCTTTCATGTGTGATGATGTCAAAGTAATGAACTATTCTATGGGAATGTAGGCTAAGCACCGAGCGGATTTGGTTAGATGGAAACTCCCCCAATAGTTAGGCATGAGTTTCAATGATCGTCTACCTTATCCCATAAACTATGTGCCCGCATAGGAAGCTAGTGGATCCATTAAGCTATATATACCGGTCTTCCTTAGGCAAGTAGACCACCTCTTTTCGGTGTGGGGACTCATGACACCGGATTCCATGACAAGCTCTCATGGTCTATGTCGGTTAAATGCTTACTTCCCATCATGTGAGATTTCATTATGGTTTCTTGATAGGTTCTACAAAGTGTAGGTAGTAGTATGGGATGCTATCTACACATGGCACGAGTAGGCTTTGAAGATACTAAAGTGAGTTCCCTAAGTCTAACGACTATTATGTGAAAGTCCCCTTATGTGCTTGAATGTCTCCAAAAATGGTTTCTTAAAGAATGTTGGTCTATTGATGTTATGTTGTAAAGGAAATGTCCTTATCTAAGGTAATCTTGAGGAACACTTAAGTGTGCTTGAAGAGGTTGTATGGGCGGTCACTTCTTGTCTTACTCAAGTGTGTCTTAAGGTTATATTAGGTAGAGGTCCTATGTTAATGAAATGACATGTGTTCTTTTAAAGTTAAGCATGGGTTGTATATGAATATATGTTGAGTATGTATACGGTTGGCTATGGTTTTATATGTGAACATTGACTTAGTATGTTATATTGTAATGGTAAATTTCCTTATCTATGGTAACCCTTAGGAATACTTAGGTGTATATGAAGAGATTGTATGGGCGGTCACTTCATGTTTCACTTAAGTGTGGCTTTGGGTAACTTGAGATAGAGGTCAAGAAATGATGAAAAGGCTTACTTGTATTTTTTTTCATGAAGTTTTACCAAATGGCATAAAAGCATGTTTCTCCAATAAACGTCCTTTTTAGCATGTTTTTGCATGGCTTCCATACTTAGTACTTAATTGTGCTAACCCCTTTCTTTCCCTTTTTGGACTAAAGTGTAGGGATTTGGAGATGGTGACATGTCATGGTTACTTGATAGGTTTCTAAGTGTTGAAGATGAAGACTTGGTGAGTCCTCATAGATTCGAGGACAATACCCTACATGTTTCCTTTGATGTATTTCTAGTATTGTTTAAGTTGTGTACGGGATTAGTCCCGAATTTTGTACTCTAAAGTATTAGATGGTTTTGAGACATCATGTATAAAGTCTAGAAAGTCTTCCGCTTGCTATTATTATTTTTTAATTATGAAATGTTTTCTTGGTAAAGAAAGTTTTAAATTCCTTATGGTTTTAGTGTATATGCGATGAATGAATGCTAAGAGGCTTGTATTAGACCTCTTCGAGGTCGAGTACGCCGGTTACGACTAGGGGGTGCTCCCGGGTCGTGACAAGCCTCTAGATGCGATACGGCATACTCGACCCCGAAGGGGTCTCATACAAGCCTCATAGCATTCTTGAACATAAGAACATAGGAAAAAATAGAGAAGAATTAAAACTTTCTTTACAATCGAAGACATTTTCATTTAAAAAGCAAGCGAAAGACTTTCTAGACTTTATATACTATGTCTCAAACCATCTAATACCTTGAATACAACATTGGGACTTAGCCCATACAAAAGCTTTACATAAACTAAAAGACATAAAAGGAACACAATGGGTTTTGTCCTCGAAACTATAAGGACTCACCAAGTCTTCATCTTCAAGCACCTTAGAAACCTTCTCCTCAAGCATATAACACCAACATATCCAAACCCTACACTTTAGTAAGAAAAAGGGGAAGAATGGGGTTAGCACAATTAAGTACTAAGTATGGAAGTCATGCGAAAACATGCTTAAAAAGGACATTTGATTCGAAAGTCATGTTTTTATGCCATTTGATAAAACTTTCATGAACAAGTACATAAGAGGCATAATATTCAAACATAAACAACATATAACTCATTACATTCACATAAACCTTCACTTCAAGTAACCCTTAGGCTATACCTTGTGCAATGTATAGATAGCGTCCCATACCACCATCCACACCAAGGTACCACCTTAAGGTCACCAAAAGTGAACTTACCATTTAACCTTTCCATCTTTCAATAATACTCATTCATCAGAGACCTAAACCTTTAACAAATCATTTCATCACATAAGGACCATCACCTAAGACAACTCTAAGTGATACTTGTGCAATGTGCAAGTAGCATCCCATACTACTACTCACACTAAGTACTCCCTTGAAGTCACCATAAGCAAGGCACATTCATATACAATAAGTCATGACAAGGAAGTAACTCATAATACAATCCAAGTAAAGCATGTATCTTTACATTAAGCATATAAGAGTCAACATTACTCAATAACATCATTTAGAGGACTTTCATTCATTAGACATTAGATAAACATTCTCATTAACTTCTTCCTAGGGGAACATTCAAACAATAGTCATTAAGACTTAGAGAACTCAATATGACCCTCTTAAAGCCTACTCGTGCAATGCATGGATGGCATCCTACACTACTACCCACACTTTGTAGAACTCCTCAAGAAACCATAATGCACATCTCACATGATAAGAATAAGCATTTAACCGACATAGACCATGCAAGCTAGACATGGAATCCGGTGTTCTGCCCCCATTCCGAAAAGAGGTGGTCTCCTTGCCTAAGGAAGATCGGTAATATTAGCTTGGATTGAATTGAATCCACTGGCTAATATCCTATGCGGGCACATAGTTATGGGATAGAAAGATGTTCATTGGAACCCTAGCCTAACGTTAGGAGAGTTTTCGTCTTACCATATACACTCGGTGCTTAGCCTACATTCCCATAGAGTATTTCAATCACATTGCAACATTGTACTTGAGAGGGCCACCAACATTAGGCCTACCGACCCAAAACACATACACATGAGAGGTCACCACCATTAGGTCTTCCGATTCAAGGTATATTAAGGATAGCTCATTGATCTTCCTAGAAAGGGCCACCACCATTAGGTCTACCGATTCTAGGTTCATCATTTCACACAAGAAAGGGACCACCACCATTAGGTCTACCACTTTAAGGCTTTTACATTCACATTGGTTTCTAGACTCATCATGAAGGGCCACCAACATTAGGTCTACCGGTTCAAGACATAGTCTAAAATACCTCATTAGTCATTTATAGAAGGCTACCAACATTAGGTCTACCAACTCAAGACATTCATTCATTCATTCATGAAAAGGCTACCAACCTTAGGTCTACCAATTCTAAGTCATCAACACATTCATTAGTCATTTAGGATAGGGATACCAACATTAGGCCTACCAATTCATGATCATTAAGACATTAAGTCAAGATACATTCATTATTCAAGAAAAAAGATGTCTTAGTCTACCAATTCAAGATATTCAACATTACATTATAGAACCCTTCACATTCCATCATCAACATTCATGAGTGTTAATTGAGGATATACTATCAACAACAACACAATTACATTCTATACATGATCATCATTCTATCATTGAAATCACATGCATATCCTTCACATCACATTTATATATACAATATCATGATAATACTTCAATTACTCATACTATTCCTTCAAGGCCATGATCACAATATACAAAGTAATTAAACACCTCCACCTTTCAAGTGGATCAATAGCTCAAGCACAATTCTACTTCAACATGTAAATTAGGTCATCACTTGCCCTTTAACGGCCATGAATTCACTTTCACCAACAAACCTTTCATTAATACAATTAGGCATGAATAGTGATACAATTCAACAAATCTAAATCAATTTAGGCATAATCCATCAACATTCATTCATGATCAATAAACTCACTTCATAAAGGCACAATTTAGGAATAGAGAGAATTCATGGGTTCATAGTGTATTTTCATCATAAATCATCAATTAAAAACCAATACAATCATAATTTGTCATTAGAAACCATTTGAAAATGTTTGATGAAAGAACCCATGAGATTGAGTAAACCCCTAGATTTTCATGATTTGAAATTACCTTTGAATTAGCTCCTCGAATGGAAAATTAGACAAGGATGAAGACCACCATACCTTGCTATTGATTCCCCACGAAATTCACTTGAAAACTTTCAAGATTTTGACCTAGGAATCTTGAAGTCTTCACCTTCTATGGAGGTTTCTAGAGAGAAACTTTTAGAGGGGAGGGGAGGTTTTGATTTGGGGAAATTTGAATAATGAAATCTAAAATAGGGTTTAACACTTTTAATACTCTTCAAATACCATAAATAACTTAAAATAACCATCCCCCAACTTATTAGGACTTGGGGTGAATTTACCAATCCACCCCTAGCTAGAATGACATAAGTTATGAGAGAAAAAGATCATATGAGTAGTGCGAAAAGATGAGAAGGTCTTTATTGCGATAGATATATAAGTATATAAGTCATATCTGAAAGTGTAACACCCAAAAACTAGTAGGCTAAACTAGGGCTAAGGGTGAGGGCAAGAGCTACGGGAAAGGGCCAAGGCTACCCAAGTTCCCTATGCACTGACCACCTTCCCACGAGAGCCTTCACGGCTTGTGGTGGTCACCACATCTCGTGGGACAACCCATGGTGGTGAGGAAGTAGCTCCCCAAGGCTGCCCCAAGTTGGCCTCCTCCACACAAGCCATTTCACGGTTCATGAAGGCTTAGACGGCTCGTGGGAGGGGTCGTGGAGATGACTTAGTTTTTAGAGGTTAAGGGGAAGGTTGCATAGCTACTGGATCATGACCATGAGAGGCACCCCGGCTCATGGTAGGCAGCAGGGCTCATGGAGCCTCACGTGAAGGGCTTTGCACTAGACTTAGAGTTTATGGTCAACTTCAAATGATCATATTTTTTAGCTCAAAACTAATTAGGTGGGCCATGACCTATAACATTAAAGGTCTCTGAGTCTTCTTTCCAATGCCATTGAGTTTACCCAATTCCCATCTCGGAGTAAAAAGTAATCCCAAAAATAGGGAAGCACTGTCAGATCGAAATTCTTCACGACCCGTTTGACGGGCCGTGGTGATGATGACGACCCGTTTTGGCCTCCATCATGCCATTTCGGTAGTTTCTAGTCAGGGGACTTCTTGGGTCTTTTCCCAATTTTTTTAACTCAAAGCTATGTCAATTTGCCCAAGCCTAGGACCTCTATATAAGTCATTTTAACCCCAAAAGTTACCCAATTAAGTCATTTATTCCAAAACCCAAAATAATTCTCTGATACCATTTTTCGGGGTTGCGGAATTCATGATATTTTTGGTAGTGTGGTAGGTGGTAGTGTGGTAGGTGGTAGTGTGGTAGGTGAGGAATCCATCTTAATGATTTTATTATAATATTCATTTTTCAAGGGTCTTAATCTTGATATCTCTTTAATATTATTTATGATATATTCTAGATATAACATATCTTGGGTTCTTAGGTACATATATAAATTATTTTCCATTAATTGTTCTAATAGTTTTATATTTTCCATAGCTTCTGTCCAATATTGTAAATATTCGTAATTCATTTTAATCTGAATTTATTTCTAAATCATACCATTCTATTCTTTCGAGGTCTAAATCATGTAGGTCTATTACATACCATTGTTGGTTTAATATATCTTCTGATTCGTTATCATTAAATATTTTTTTCCATATGATTCTTCTTAATTCATCTCTATACCTTTAAGTATATATAGGATTAAAGTTTCATAGTTTTTTATTATTTCATCATGCATGTATGTAGTCATGTTC
>NW_006238990.1:1928744-1930257 GCF_000226075.1 Solanum tuberosum | reverse complement strand
GAAGTTTTCTCCCTGTTTCCAGTGTGCTAATAAACTAGAAATCATGATTCAAATAATTCTAATACATAATAACTAACATAAATTTATTCAATCATATATATGATATTCAGGAATATATGAAATTAGTTATGCATATTTGTTGAACAATATACCTTTGCCTCTTGCTTATCCATGATATCTGAGAGTTGCTCCATTATCTATTAAGTATGAATATTTTTTTTAAAATATGTGAGAGAGTGTTTTTTATGAAAGTCCTTCGTTTATTCAAAGCCTGCCTCTTATGTTACATATACATTCCTTTATATAGAAAGGAAATTCTATCCTATCTACTATATTTACACTTATCTACTGCACTTACACTTATCTACTTACCCCTACCACTTTACACTTGTCCCTTAATAATACACATAATAATACACACCACACCTACCACACCTACTACTTTACACTTGTCTACTTGCTATCATACTTATCCTATTCTACTTTACTTTACATTGTCCTTTACTACGTTACTTTACAATAATTTACACAATAAGTCAAAAACTTTTGACTTTACTTTATCTTTCCACTATTTACTTTAGGACTTTTCATAACTTGTCTTCTTTTTCTTCCACTTATCTTCATAACTTGTCTGCCACTTCTTTTGTTTTTTCTTCTATCTTGTTTTTGCTTTTCTTTTGTATTATTCTAGCTGGACATCTGGTATCACATTATCTTCTCCGTTGCATTTTGAACATATATGATCTGGATATTTGTGTCCAATTAGCTTACAATATCTGGTTAATAGTTCATTTGAGATGAATCCTTTTTTAATGCTCTGGTAATAGGTTGTTCTTCTGGTTTGAGTAGAGATAATATCTATTTTTGTACTTCGTTCATATCTGCTTGCCTTAGCTCCCTTGAGTTTGAATATATCATAAGTTGGTCTCGTGAATAATAACTCCATATTGCATTCCCATTTAGATTAATTATTTGCTAGTTCTTGGATAATTGTTGACATACCAATTATTCTCTTATTAGCATAGAAACTTGGTATCTCAATTTCTTGTACTCTGGTTGTTGTCCGATATCTTCTTGAATTATCATATATCTGGTTAATCCTATTTTTACAACTTGTATTATTGGTTTTATTTCATCATATAGTATCTCTGCCGGGGCCGCTATAAAACTTTACATAAAATAGATTGTCTTTTGTTACTCTTTTTATAGGTTATGAATGCTCTGTGTATCTCTGGTATACCGCTTAGTTCTTCTCCATCGTATGTATAGACTGTACTTAATAATCCATAGTTGTAACAGGTTTTTGACTAAATTTTGCTTTTAGTTCGTGGTTGAGCTATTCAACTTTATTGTACCCTTGTAACTTTTGGGTTAAATAATCTTGGGTTGGTTCTTTAGTAGTGGTAGATCTGGGATTAAGATTCAAATATGTTTGGATTTTGTGTATATTCCTAATATAGGCTTGTGTTATATGGTTATAAATATTTTTGTCTTTGTTTAGGCTCTCTGCATA
>NW_006238990.1:1926859-1927048 GCF_000226075.1 Solanum tuberosum | reverse complement strand
TTATTTACTCTTTTTGCTCCTATTTTTTGTTTACATGGTGTTGTGAACCACCAGTGTGTCTTCGTTATTATATGTGGATATAATTTTTCTAAAAATGATATTCCTAATAGCATATCTTTAGTTGTAAGTTAGAAGTTATACATTTCTTCTATAGTTAATATCTTATCCCATATTTGTATTTTTATATTT
>NW_006238990.1:1924201-1924597 GCF_000226075.1 Solanum tuberosum | reverse complement strand
TAAATTTTGTAGCCATAATTTTACTGTTCCCATAAGTGTTCTTTTTATGTATCCTGGTGTTTCTGTCATTACTATTTTGTTATCTATTAATTGTTTTGATATATCCTATCCATAATTGGATTGTTTTATTTATATCTGTTACACAGTCTAAATCTAAATAATCATGTTGTCTAGTTGTTGGTTTAGGTGTCCATTTTTTATCCAATCTTTTATCCCATATAGTTTTTTCTTTATCATATTGTTCATAGTTTGTAGTATAATATTTTTTAAAAATTGGGTTTTTTATTCCTGATGTACTGGGTTTCTCATCCATGTCTACTTCTCCAGTATTTACTTCTAAATCATTTGTATTATCTATGTTTGCTAAAAGTTCCGTATATGTTTCACTTGTTTCTG